>NW_027107817.1:586011-588320 GCF_000696795.3 Halyomorpha halys | reverse complement strand
CTTTATTTACTACTATTTAAATATTTTTATATACTTTTCAATCCGCTTCAGGTAAATAATTTTTTATACCTTCGAATTTTTTGGATTGAGTTACTTTGCTCCTTAAGTGATCATATTACCATAATGACTCCATAAGTCAATGTTGTAACAAAAAATTCACAACTAACCGTATTTTCCAGGAATGCCATTTTCCCGTCACACTTGGAATCAAATCTGGATATTTCAAAAACGCTTAGAGACGATGTTAATAATTTTGTTATTATTAATATTTCAGTTTTTAAAATTAATAGATTTACTGGCACAAATAGAACACCGAACAGACAAAAAATATATATAAATAATATATAACCGCAAATTTTGACTTATCTTTAGTTATATATTTGCCCACGCTCAGCGAAGAAGGGGATGAGTTAAAGAAAACAAAAATAAATATAATCGCAAAAGGAAAAAAAGAAAAGAAAAATATTGCTCCTTAGGCGCCACGTTATTTTTTCTCTTGGAAATAACGAAAACCCAGAAACAATATAACTACAATATACCCCTATATAAACAACTATCGAATTATGTAGATAACAGAAAATTTAGAAGTGTTTCCTACCCACCTATTGAATTATCGTAATATTCAGTGAATAAAAAAACAAAAAACATAGGTAAATTAATAAGTTGAAAGCAGAGTATATGCATAAGAAAGAACAGTAGAACTATATGCACAAAAGTTTAATAATAAGAAGAAATATATGTACACAGGATGAAAAAGGAAAAAAAAATTAAAACTTATAGGTTGACTTAACCTTATCAACTAAATTTACATTATTATACAAAAGGGGTTTATAAAATAAAAACAAAAGTTTAGTTCGAACCTCATGTAGTCTTTGGGTGTACTCCTGGCAGAACACAAGGGTGTCCGATATATCCTTTCCGGTCACCGTCGCACCTTCCCCAGAAGTATGAAGATGACTCCTGCCACCGTCCATGGAAGTATGACACCATAATTTAGCAAAACAAAACATTAACGATAAGATATCTTGTAAGGTGATATTTCGATACAAACAGTCAAGACACAGGGCCTGATGAACTATCACCACTTCATATTGAACAATTGTAATGTGTTCAAAAAGTCACCTTCACAAAACTATGCTCACTTGACTAAGCATATCGCTCGTCTTTTTTTTTCTCATAACACCCCTTGTCTACGCAGATATCGCCAGTGTTTTTATTTCACCATGGGAACCGTAACACCCCTTGTCTACGCAGATATCACCAGTGTTTTTATTTCACCATGGCAACCGTAAGAAATAATAAATTACATTAAACTAAATAAAACAAAATTAAGCAAAATTCAATAAATGACTTCATAAGTTTCGAATTGCTGAGTGTGGCCCAGAAGTGATCCATATAAATTTAATTCAAACGTAGTATAGCCTAATAATAAAATATAAATTAATGTTTTCAAAATTCAATGCAATTTTTTTAATGTTTATATACGAAGATATATCATATCTTCGTATACTGCGCTACTTGAATGTTCAAGAATGCTTCTAAAAACATGAATACTCCCGAAATGACGAAAAAAAACAACGAATGCACGGAAACAAAAAAAACTTGTAGGCTGGCTCACAAAAAGTGTACTTTATGGCGCCACATCATGATAAAGTAAGAGCGAGTTGCCGTAAAGTACAATGTTTTTCATTTTTTTTTTTGAGTGACAAAAGCTTTTGTTTTCATGGTTCGAGTCCACCTACGTTGAATTCTTTAGACAAGACTGAAAATATTATATATCTGCACCACAGGAACAAAGGATTTATTTAGTATGACAATTTAGATCACTCTTTTTGAAACAAATGTTCGGTTTAAAAATATTGACCTGAATGATTGATATTATTTTTTTGTTTTCACTATCAATCAGTTTTTTTTTTTTTTATTTAACTTAATAATTCACACCTGTCTTCAGATTTAAGACATGTGGTATCTTACAAAATTATAACAAAAGTTACTCTATTGATGTGATGGTAGAGTTTGTCATGTAATGTCTTGTATGTTGTTGTAATAAATCAGGTGACAAATTGGCAATAACTTATATTCCAGTCAAAGGCCAGAAACCCAGAGAGGGTCTGGTTCTGGATTATAATGTTGACTGAAACACTCAAAATGTCTAATAAAATAATACCAACTAAATGCAGACAGGGCTGGTTACAAACTAGTAATGGCCACTAATTAGCAGGAACTGATTTAAAAACGAAGGTGCTCGGCCTGTTGCTAGGTTACGCTTTAGCGACGGTTATCAACCCTCAGCAACTGTCTCTATTACT
>NW_027107817.1:577821-585916 GCF_000696795.3 Halyomorpha halys | reverse complement strand
TGAATGTGATTAAATTAAGTTGGTGGAGATTTGTCGCCTCCAGCCCTATGGAGTACCTCAAGGATCAGTGCTGGGACCTCTGCTGTTTGTCGTTTTCACGGCACCTGTGGTCGCCATCAAACATCGAAACGCAATAATAGCAGCAGTCTATGCAGACGACATTGAAGTCTACGCCTCCAGCATGAGGGCTGAACTGGCCCTCCACCATACTCAAGCCGCTTCTGCCACCATCGTAGCTGCTCTCAAGAAGGATGGCATCAGAGTTAACCCTGCTAAGACGGATGCCATCATAATGTCATTCCAGAAGGGCAAGAAGAGCGTCGTGGATGGCGAGGGTCGGAACATTTCCAACAACATCCTCTACCTGGGCGTGACTCTCGACAGGCACCTCACCTTCTCCAGCCACACCAGGGAGAGACTAAAGCTGGCCCGGCAGAAGTCGCATAGGCTCTACCACTTGCTTACTTCACAAAAGATCGCGCTACGCCTGAAACTCAAGATATAAAAGGCCATCGTACGTCCAACGCTGCTCCATGGTGCACCACTCATGCGACACCTCTACAAGACTACGCTCTCCAAACTTCAGTTTCCAGAACTCCCTCCTGAGGCGAATAGTCAGAGGAACTTCACTACAGCGGGCCAGGAACAGAGTAATATGTGAGGAGCTCCAACTCCCGTCTTTTTTTTTCTTTTTTTTTTTAAATCCCCCTCAAATTCTTTGATGGGCTGAAAGCCTGTGCCAATCCTCTATTCCGCGAGATCGCCCCTCCACCAAGACCTGGGAGGTGGCAAAGCATTGTCCCCATGGTCGACGTCCTCCCCTTGGGAGGAACTTCTGGCTCTACAGCCTAAAGTCATCACTTCAACACCACCAATAGGAATAGCCCCTCCCTATTCATAGTGAGCATCCAGGCAAACATTTGCCATCATTGTTGTCTCAATAATCAAATTTCATCAGCCACCTCTTAAAATGCATTACCAATACAGGAAAAGAGAATACCTTCAACCCATTTTAATCATTATTTGATCCTCACGCACTTATGGGTCTTAGAAGGAAAAAAAACTAAACACAATTACTAACTTTAAAATTCGTCTTTAGACTATTTACAATAAAACACAAATTAATTATAAAATATGGCGTTAGAATTGAGTTTATTTGGCTCTCCCGTAGATTTGTGATGAATATGTGCAAATAGTTTTCAGTAAGTAGCTATATGTGTGGAGTCGATGTCTTAATTTCAGTCTATTGTTTTAAAAAAGAACCATGGAATACGGTTTGATGAAAGCAGAAAGTACAAATTTGCCAAGAATCGATACCTTAGTGTTAGAGATTATTTTTGCAACAAACAGAGAATTCTGTTCTGAAAAGATTAGTTATTATTTTGTAAGGAATATAATTTTATATTTTGTTTTTCAACTGGAGGCAAATTCATTACGTTTTTAGTTACTTTAAGTAGTTTTACAGAATAAATATAACCTCTAATTAACTTAAAATTTGTATCTTGTATTATACTTACATTGAAGTGATCTTCACAAAAATATAACCTATTATTTAGATTCGATGATAATTTTTTATTCCTTCTCCGGATTAAAAAAACTTTAATTTCTTTTTATTTTATTGCGGAGAATTAATACAATCTGCCACACATTATGGGCATTAAGTATTAGTGTTCAAAAACTCGTTTAAATAATATATACAGTAATAGATGAAAAAAGTAAATAATAACAATTGCATTGAAAGAAAAAAAATTAAATAATAATAATAAAGAAATATATAAATAACAGATAATGATTGGATCCCTTCTAGCCAGATTTAACCAAATGTTTCTAGTTTTGACATCTTTTGGCACTTAAATAAACAACTTTTGTGGCGTCTTTATTTCTACTGCACAAGAACGATAAGGAATATAACTCCTAATAGATAACTGCTTAAATAACAAATAAAACTAAAAACAACATTCGCACTGAGTAGATAAGCCCAGCGTATGTTTATGTTGAAATGACTTTATGCCAAAACAGTAATGGCAGCTAGCTTTGTTCCTTGGCAACAAAAAAATTAAATTCTATTGAGTGGTTTAAGACTAAATAGCAACGTTATAAAAAAAAAATTAGAAATCAGGGGGATTATCATTAATAAATAAGCAATACAGCTGAATTACATGCAATAGCCTCACCACTCCACTTTTCCATGACAGTGACGCATACTAACTTAGTTATCATTATCGACTCTTCAAGTTCACTAAAAGCCATGTAGATCATTTACACGAAACACCCGGCAATCATAAAAATATAAAATATACCAACATGCTCGAAAACTTGGAAAAAACGTTTTTTATATGGGTGCCGGGTCACGTGGGGATCGCTGGGAACGAATTGGCGGACATTGCAGCTAAACAAGGCGCGGTCATTCTGACACCCCACACAACAAATGAGTCTTCCGATGAAAAATGAAATATCAGCTAGTTGGCAAGCCATGTGGAATGAAAGTCAAGCAAATTAAAAACCATTAAACTATGGACCACATCAAACCGTTCCAATCGCAGGGAGGAGGTAGCTATTGCCAGATTAAGGACAGGTCATACGAATTTAACTCATGCATACCTGATCAATAAGCAAAATGTCAATACTGCAACAGTGTACTTACAATCAGTCACATATTTGAAGAATGTCATTTCTATTATATGAACTTAAATAGATTGGGAGTAGGACCGAGTGTATCGGATGCTCTGAATGATGACCAGGAGAACGTGGAAATGGTTTTGGTTTTCTTAAAAAGGAATGGCCTTTTGAATAACATTTAAACCCGCAAGTTTATTATTCGTAATAAATAATTCTAAAATAAGTAATTATTTGATGAGTATCAAATTTTGAAATAGAATTATAAAGTGGAAACATCGGCGTTGATGACCTCAGTCTTTTACGCCCTAAAGCCCTAACCAATAATAAAAATAAGCAATGAAACACTCTTTCCAATAATTCAACAGTGAAAAGCATTATAATACTAGGCCAACAATCAGACCGATTTTGTGATAATAATTATATTGACTCGTCTGTTATAGTTTAGATAAAACTAAAGCTATTAAAGGAGATATATATTATATTTCCAGGATTCATTTATATCTTATCTTAAAAATGTTACCATAAAGATACACAGAATTATCTTAATATACTTAGAATGTATTTCAGATATAATTTTGAGAAATATAAACTAAGTTTTATGACTAGATAAGAGACCTTTTTATTTATATTATCTAATGACATTTATATATATATATATATATGTATAACATTAGACTTTTAGTACTCAATTTCAGGACATTCATAGACTTGTTCATTGATTATTTCACTATTATTATTTTTTTATTTAATTCCAGATATTTTTTCTTTTTTCAAAAGTCCATAAGAACTGTTGTTTTTTGTCAATGAACAGTCCATTATGTTTGGAAAAATAGCAGAAACCAGGTTTGGAAAGAATGCTTGTACATTAGCATGCACCATAAGACATAAAAATGGCCGAAAGGCCTTATGTATACCCGGTACTTATTTGTGACACTTACCGAACCTATTAATGGTTTCTGTTATTTTTCCAAACACAATGAACTGTCCATTGACAAAAAACAACAGTTCTTAATGACTAGTTAAAAAATAAATAGTTCATTAACCTACGAACGAAATGAGTCAGAGAAGACAATCCTATTAGTTTTCTTCTTTTTTTTTTTTTTTTTTCGGCGAAGACTCCCAATAGAGTTAGGAATCTACTAAATAAAATAAAAATAATTATTTAATTTATATAATAAAGCTAAAATACAAAAAAAAAATCTAAAAATAAAGCCTGAATTAAAATGTAGGCGTTGTGTGTAAATCAATAGTTAAATATATAATCTTTTATTACATGCGTCTGAAATTGAATAACGGCGAGAACCCGTTTTAAGGATTAAGTCGGAAATTCTTTGATTTCGAAAAATATCATTTTTCAATTTATTTCTATAATTGGTAATTTCAAAAATCGTTATGTTATTCTAAGAAAATTGATATTTGGTCACATAAAAACACTCCTTGTGTTGTTCTTTAGCATTTTAATAACAGACCTGGATTCTAAAGTTTTATAATATAATAAGAAAAAAATAACAATAGTTGACTAGCAGTTCACTTTCACAGTTTATTATGAGAGAACTATTGACAAAAAACAGCTAACGTAATGGCGGTTGCTGGTTGGAATAAAAATAACATTTGTTATTTGTTTCCAATTACAGTTCATTCGTTTTGAGAGAAGACTGTCGCTATCAAAAATTTGCCATTCTTACGCCCAGTTTAGTTTAGTGAACAAATATCTTATAGTTAAAATAAATCGATTTAACAAATTGACTAAACTAATAAAATTAAACTTTTTTTTTTTTCAATGTTGCTTCAACAATCCTTACTTTGTCACAAGATGGCCTCTAGATCTTCTTTAGAAACGTAATTGGAGTTCCATCAATTGGTAGATTCTCCTCATGTCTGTATCATGTCAAGATTAAATTTACCTGTATATATTTTAATACAGCTCTAAATATCAATAAATTAATTTTTTTTTAAAATAATTGGGTGCAACTAGCCTCTAGAAATTATATTGTATTTATAATAAATATAGCGAAATAAATATACTTTCCCCGAAATTATTCTTTTTTTATGATAATACTGAAAAATGTGTGGCATTTTGATGATGCGCTGAAGGGGGGGCAGGGGTTGTTGCGAAGGGGGATTCAGTTACCTAGGGGAGTGCCGAGGGTTGCAAGTGCCAGGGGGTCTTTCTGCCAACACAAACATGAGGAGGTAGCTAACTATATTACTTAATATTCCTTCCCTTCTGTCAAATAGTCCATGTATTTATCGCATGTGTGTGTCAGATATAAAATAAAGTATGAAAGTAATAAACCCAAATGTCTATACTGAATTTAATATAAGGTTTTAGAAATAATTGGTTATATAATTCATGACAGGAAACTATTAAAACAATATTTGATACTGATTCCCAAGCATTACTCCAATATGGTAAATATATAAACTCAATTACTACAAGAGCACAGAGGGAAAAAAGTCAGTTATTTCAAAAAGTACAGATTTCTTCTATTATATGAAGTAGTTTATGGCATTTATCTTGTTATGATGTTTGTTTAAATAAATTGATTTTTAGTTATTCGGACAAAATTTAATATGCAAAATATCGTAAAAGCTACTACCTCCAAGAAGATAAACGTTACGGACTACTTTCCAGCAGTCCATAGCGAGTTTTAATTTGAGTGCTGGCAGATGGTTTCTTATATATAGTTTCTCTTATGTTAAACATTTTTTCTAAACAACTAGAAATTAACATTTTGTGAATTTATTTTGGTCATAGTACAACAGCAGGAAAGAAAAAAAGGAAGTTATTTCACCCCAGCTTTGAATTAATTTAATAAAAACTACATATTAGTTAAAATTGATGTATTTGATGTATTGATGTATTACAAGTATAGTTCTGAGGAATAAAAAATGGCTGTTGTTTCAAAATGTAAAAAAAAAAAATTAATTTTTCACTCGGAAATGCACAACAATAAAGCCACCTAAAACACTAAAAAACACTTCTAGTTGTTTGGATAAACGATATGAACTACTTTATACTACATTAAAATATCTTCAATTTGATTGCTGGTAAAAATGTGTAGGTCTAGTGTTAGTGGTTCCTGAGATAAGTTTTTCATAAATCAAAAATGTTGTCCTAACAACTAGAAATCATCAACTTGTGAATTTATTTTGGCAAATATCATAAGAACTGGTTGGATTTTTGAAAAAATATATCTCTAGATCCGTAAGACGCACATATGTCTGCCAACACTCAAAATAAAGGAAATTTAACTTACTATAAAGTAGTTTATGACACTTATCTTCGTATGGGTAGTAGTTTTTATGATATTCACATATGAATATAAATTTGGCAAATGAAAATTTGTGCGAACAGAGAGAAATACTTTATTCATATATGCTGCCTAAATACATTAGGTTTCTATCTTACACAGCGTACTTATCAATCCTTCATCGGACATATTTACATTACATATTCATGGTATAATCATAAAAAAAGATATACAATAATAGGATATAATAAACAATTTTTTTTTTCACCACTACAGTTTCCTTTTACAATCCATTTCGGTCTGTACAACCAATACAAATGTTTCACTCACTCCCATTTTTCCCTCTCATTTCTGCTCAATTATTCAATTCACCCTATCAACAAATTCGCTCTCCGGAATTCACCCTCCTAGATCCTCTTCAGTGACCCGCTAAAAAAATTCAATATAATACGGTAATGTGAGATCAGACCATCATTCATAGTCACAGCAGTAGATCAGTCTATCAAGAACAAACAACTAGATATATTTTACAAGAATAAGAATAACATATAGATTAAGAGGAAAATATAATAAAAAAAAAATTTATTTCAGCAAATTTCATATAAACTATTACTCCTACGAAGATAAACGTCATAAACTTCTTTATAGCTCATTAAACTAGCTTTAATATAAGTGGTAATAGACATCTGTACGCCACATTGTTCCTGAGATATAGATTTCTCAAAATAAATTCACTAACTACTGATTTTTCAGTACATTTTTTATGAAAAGTTACTACATACAATCTAAAACTTTCAATAAATTTAATGAGTCTGTAATTATTGGAATATTGTTGTGGTTCAAAGACAAACAGAAGTGAAGTGCTGCTGCTATTGCATTAAGTTCGGCAGTGAATATGTTGCATATTTGTGCAGTTTAATTTTGTACGTTGAGTTAGGTAGAGAAAGGTCCGTGTAAATTATAAAGGATTTGAAGGGGATATTTTGAAGAAGTAGAAAAATGTTGGTTAACATTTGAGGGGTCATTGAATGCATTTCTCCTTCATGCTCTATTAGTTAGATATCAATGTTTTTCATAATTTATATTTATTTATTTATTATGACAGGGAACAATATGAAATTACTCAATTTAAATATAAAATCATGGAAACATGTTAATATCGATAACTACCCGTTATTTAACTCCGATAGCATTCACACCTCGACAACCTGTCACAAGTATAGTGACATAATAAAATATTTTGGGCAGTGGCCCTGCTCTTCAGAACAATTAAGCAGTTTATTAAAAGGATCTAATTGTAGAGTTCTTAGCAACTATGTACGACGGGCTACACTGGAAGGAGCTCAGTTGGTTAGCACTCAATAATATAACAGCCGGGTAGAAAAAAGTCAGTTATTTCACCGCAATTTTTGATTACTTTAATGAAAACTATGTACAATTACTAGTCATAATTGATGGGTCTGCCATGTATGTGTAGAGAGAATAAAAAATGGCGGCAGTTTTAAAACGTTAAAAAAAATTATATTTTCTTTCGGAGCTCTACATCTTTAAAACTACCAACAGCATTAGAAAAGCTAAGTGAACATAATTTAAAGTAGAGTAAATTTTCTTATATAGAAACCCAACAAAATTTTTTAAAAAATGTACTGAAAAATAAGTAGTTAGTAAATTTATTTTGAAAAATCTATATCTCAAAAACCATTCGACGTATAGATATCTATCAGCACTCAAATTAAAGCTAGTTTAATGAGCTATACAGTAGTTTATAACGTTTATCTTCGTATGAGTAGTAGTTTTTATGATATTTGTTAAAATAGATTGTCCCTCACGAACTTACTCCTTAGCAATCAGCTAAGAGGTTATAAATTTGTGAAAAATGTTTAAAGAACTTGATGGGTTCGAACTCCTGCCACATGCACCCTTTAGTCCAGACCTCCCACTGTCGGATTACTACTTGTTTCGATCCATGAACCATTTCCAAAATCTGATTATTTTGCGGAATTTGAAATTGTGGTCAAAGAGTTCTTTGACAGCCATCCCAAAGAATGGTATCCAATTGGAGATGGCTAATGGCGGTAGATACCAATGGACTATACTTTGAGTCTTAATTATATTTTATAACAAAGAAATAATAATACTAATTTTTTACTAAATAAGTCAAAAACACTATCCAAATTATAGCCTCAAAACATTTATTTCATTTACACGTCCAACGTTTCGGC
>NW_027107817.1:557005-577536 GCF_000696795.3 Halyomorpha halys | reverse complement strand
AATAAATGTTTTGAGACTATAATTTGGATAGTGTTTTTGAATTATTTAGTAAAAAATTGCCAGTCTCAAGAAAGAATTTTAAGATTATAAATAATACTAATATTTGGTTGAATAACTATCATTTTTTTTATACACCCCATTATAATAAAATTTTAAATTTGAAAATATAATTAGGATAACGTAATTGTTTAAAAACATTTTTTTGTTGAATTATTGTATTATTTTATGCATAGTATACATGTTAATTTGTATTGTAGAGTACCCGATGATGACGTGAAAACGTTATAATGCATGAATTAAAATAAAGAAGAATTATTCACTTAAAAAAAATTAAAATTTGGCATTTAAGCCCTGTCAAACTAGCGAAGTTCTGCAAAGTGGAGCGAAACCTTGGTCACAAATAAATATTTCTTTTCAGCTATTCTGTATAACTTTTTAGACCACTAGGCGGATTTATAATCTATAATTTTATTTTAATCTGTACTGCTACAACCTATGGAGGGTTAAGGGTACAGAACTTTGTAAGGAAGTTATGATATAGTACAAGAGCCGGAAAGAAAAAAAGGCAGTTATCTCACCATAATTTCTGATACTTCAATGAAAACTATGTATAATTAAATTATGTAAATAGTCAAAATTGATGAGTCTGCCAAGTATAGATAGGGGGATTAAAAAATGGCGGCTGTTTCAAAACGTTAAAAAAAAAATTTTTTATTCGGAGCTCTATATCTTTAAAACTACCAATAACACTAAATTTAAGAAAATATTTAAAGAAGAGTAAATTTTCTGTCCGAAATAAAATTTGTCCGAACAACTATAAATCAATTTATTTTAGAAAATTTCATCTAAATTATTACTCCTACGAAGATAAACATAATAAACTACTTTATAGCTAATTAAACTAGCTTTTATTTGAGTGCTAATAGACATCTGTATGTCAAATTTTTTTTGAGATATAAATTTTTCAAAATAAATTCACTAATTACTGATCTTCTAGTACGTCTCATACAACATTTTTATGAAATGTTGCTTTTTAAACAGCCGCCATTTTTTATTCCCCCTACCTATACTTGGCAGACTCATCAATTTTGACTACTAATTATACACAGTTTTCATTAAAGTAATCAGAAATTAGGGTGAGATAACTGTCTTTTTTCTCCTCTTGGGCTATTGTACTATTACCAAACCGACGATTTTGCGAGGAGGTGAGTTGGTCAGAATCATATTCGACGTCCCAGTCGTGTTTTATCCAATTATCAGTTCAATCATAGTCGAGTAAGAATACCCATTTGATAAGGCTGGGTGGACCTCGGAGGGCTCCCGAACTCACAGGGATGACTCATGACAGTGAAACAGAAAATTATTATCTGCCATAGCCGGATTCGAACGCGGGTCCCTGGAGTTAGTAGTGCAGAGCCTTACCAATGAGTTACACGCTCCCACAATATGTAAGATAAATAATATTAAAAAAGCAGAACGTGCCGATTTATTATGATTATTTATAAAGCTGACCAATAATCATAATTCTGATGCTCTGATGTGAATGGTAGTAAATGTAACCATTAATCAAAGCATCAATCATACAATCAGGGTAATTCAACTCAATTGAAGTTAATCAAGTCACGCTGATAGGAGCCATTCAATTAATCATCTCCCGCTAACAATTTACTATACCGGCATTAAATGACCAAATAATGCCAATCAAGAGGACACTCATCTCATTTCGTTAATTTTTTTTTATTTCTAAAAAAAATCATAATTTTTTTAAGTAATTACAAAACAAAAGAATAATAATGTACACTAGTAGGATTGTAAGCCAGACATGACAGTTAAAACAATAACTTTTATTACAAATATTCTCAAAAGGACCACATCATCAAATAAATTGCATCGTTCGAAAAGTAAATTCGATTATTTATTTTTTTTTTTTTTGCTTTTCCGTGACAGCGTCTTTGTTTTTATCCATTTATTATTATAATTAATATTCTGGTACTTTCGCTCAACGATCTATTATTATATTTCTTTTAATAATTTATTATCCATAGGAGGCTTAGTAGTAAGAACTGTACTAGTAACTCTAAAGGCATAGGTTCGAATCCGGCTGTAACAGATAATTATTTATTCTTTAACTGTAACCGTGAGTCAACCCTGTGAGTTCAAAAACCCTCCAAAGGGACTTCTCAGCCTCTTAAAACGGGGAAAAATCGAGCGATTTCGGACTGAATCACATCCTTGCACAACCGTTGGTCAAGTAACATTGATTCCTTACAGAGTACTGCACAATTGGTACTCTTTACTGACCGCACCCCCAACCATCTTTTCGTCATTTAAACTCATTATATTGCTTTACGATTAGGTTCAACGGAGTCAGTTTACTATATAGGTAACACTGTAATGAAAGTGAGACAGTGGAGTAGTATTCTGTCCAAAATTTAGGCGAGCCTATTGATAATAAGTAAAAAAAAACTAAAAAAAAAAAAAAAAAAAAAAAAACGATGATAGTTTTGTAGTCACAGTACTGTCACGAAAGTGGGAGAGTGAGATAGTAATCATGACCTAAACCTGTTGACAGTAAGGAAAATTCCTATTTTTCTCTTTACAGTTCACTAAGTTATATAAAAGTGGCAGTTAATAGTAGTTTTGCAGAACTCAATATCAATTAATTAATTTTCTTATTTTTGGATAATTTCCTTCAGTGATTATCCTGGCATCCCGACTAAATACCGAGACAGTACATAGCAATATATGTTTCTAGAAATCATGATCTAGGCAATATATTTTGTCAAATATTACAAAAACTATTCCCTCTACAAAGATAAACGTAATAAACTACTTTATAGTACATTAAACCAGCTTTAATTTGAATGCTAATAGACATCTGTACGTCTTATGGTTTCTGAGATATATATATGTTTTTATAAATCAAAAGTTTTGTTCTAATAACTAGAAATCATGATCTAGTCTATATATTTTGTCAAATATTACAAAAACAATTCCCTCTATGAAGATAAACGTCGTAAACTACTTTATTGTACATTAAACTAACTTTAATTTGAGTGCTAATATATATCTGTACGTCTCATGGTTCTTAAGATATAGATTTCTGAAAATAAATTCACTAACTACTCATCTTTCAGAACATTTTTTATGAAATGTTGCTACATACAGTATAAACATTTTATGACTCATATTTTAGGAGATTTACTGTAGTTTAAATTATGTTCTATTATAATACAAGAGCACAAGAGGAGAAAAAAGGCAGTTATCTCACCCCAATTTTTGATTACTTTAATGAAAAATATGTATAATAACTAGTCAAAACTGATGAGTCTGCCAAGTATAGGGAGGGGGAATATAAAATTGCGGTTGTTTCAAAGCGATAAAAAAAAAAAAGTTTCATTCCGAGCTCTATATCTTAAGAAGTAGGAACAACACAAGAAACCCTAAGAGAACGTCATTTAAAATAGAGTAAATTTGCTAAAATATGAGCCCTACGAGAATTATTTACGTTAAGTTTTTGAGATATAGCTTTTTAAAAAGCAACATTTCATAAAAATGTTGTATGGGACGTACTGAAAGATCAGTCATTAGTGAATTTATTTTGAAAACTTTATATCTCTAAAACCATTTGACGTACAGATGTCTATTAGCACTCAAATTAAAGCTAATTTAATCAGCTATAAAGTAGTTTAAGATGTTTGTGTTCGTAGGAGTAATAGTTTACATGAAATTTGCTCAAATAAATTGATTTATAGTTTAACTATAAATTACTATTTTGTAAGTTTATTTTGTCAAATATCATAAAAACTACTACTCCTACAAAGATAAACATAATTAACTATTTTGTAGTAAATTTAATTAGATAGACACATCAATTTAATAAGACACATCAATTTAATTTGAGTGCTGGCAGACATCTGTACGTTTTCTGAAATAAAGTTTTTCATAAATCAAAGTTATTGTCCGAACAACTATAAATCAATTTATTTTAGCAAATATCATGAAAACTACTATTCCTACGAAGGTAAAGTTCCTAAACTTCTGTATAGTCATTAATAAACTAGCTTTAATTTGAGTGCTAATAGACATCTGTACGTCACGTAGTTCCTCAGACATACATTTCTCAAAATAAATTAATTAACTACTAATCTTTCAGTAGATTTTTAAGAAATTTTGCTTTTTAAAAAGCTATATATCGAAAACTATTGGACGTAAATAGCTCTTTTAGGGCTAATATTTTAGCAAATTTACTCTTCTTTAAATAATGTTCTTTTATATTTTCTAGTATTCTTGGTAGTTTTTAAGATATAGAGCTCCGAATGAAAAATTAGTGTTTTTTTAAGGTTTTGAAACAGCCGCCATTTTTTATTCCCCCTACCTATACTTGGCAGACTCATCAATTTTGACTAGTAATCATACATAGTTTTCATTAAAGTAATCAAAAATTGGCGTGAGATAACTGCCTTTTTTTTCTTCCCGCCTCTTGTTCCATTAGGTTTTCTACTGTCGACAGACACATCAATTTTGACTAGCAACTGTAGGCAGTAATTGAAAATGGGGGTGAAATAACTGATTCTTTTTTCTACCGGGCTCTTGTACGAACAAATCGAGACCTTGCTGCAAAAACGAATTTGAATCTTTGCACGATCGTAATACTTCCCTGTAATGTATACTCCATACACAGGCAATCGAAAGTAAAAATATGTTTTGTGGCAGAAAATGTGTTTTTATTCACAATCCTACTTTCAATCCCTGCTCCCCAATGTTCTAATCTATCCTGTTTGCACAATTTAGGGTATGTATAAATCTATATACTGAATAGCTCTCGTTTTTAGCTTATATACCTTGCTTGCAATTTTGCGATGACTAAATGTCAAAGAAAGAAAGAGTTATGTCGTAGTGAGCTAGTGGACGTGTAGACTGACCATAGATCACTAACACAAACAAAACATCCGACAATTGAATCGAATTATCTCACCGGAAGTGACGGGTTAGTCGAGTTGAGTCGTAACAATCGATTGTAATGGGCTTCTGATTCACGCGCAGAACGTAAACTGCTGTAAATATTACGCAATAAATAAATTGGTTACGCCTGCGTCAGAATTAAATGAGATATTTACGTACGATCAAGGATCTTCAAATATGTACAATACGTTGTGTAAATGTTGTAAGGGAACTTTGTATGTCTAGACATGAAGGTTTTTGAATCGGAAAAACACCACTGATTTCAAATTTTAGTAATATTAATAAAGAAATGTGGGAGCGGCAGTGGTAAGGCACTGTGCTACTAACTCCAAGGACTCGAGTTCTAATCTGGCTGTAGCAGATAATTATCTGTTTCACTGTGGCCGTGAGTCAGCCCTGTAGGTTTGGGAGCCCTCCTGGGTCCACCAAGCCTCATGAAGTGGGTATCCTTAATTGGGGGAAAAATCTGGCTGCCAAGTGTGACTCTTTTTAATTTACTAATTAAACAAATTACCTCCTTGGTTGTGCAATTAAAATATATAGAGGAAATATTTAGTTTCATAATGTTAAAAAAAAGGGGGGGCACTGTGGCACTGTGCCACGATGCTACTCCAAGGATCCGTTGGTACTAAGGTTCGAATCCGGCTGGGAAGAAAATTGTTTTCTGTTACACTGTAGTCAACACTGTGGGTTCTTGGAGCCCTCCTGGGGTCCACCCAGACTCATAAATTGGGTAAAAATCTAGCGGTCGAGCGTGATCCTGACCAAATCACCTCCCTGCACAACCATTGGTCTACTAACAGTGCTTCCTGACAAAATACTTCACCCTTAACCCTTCACGGGTTGTAGTGGTACGGATTAAAATCAAAGTATAGGAAGATAGTACGTCTCCTAGACTCCTAATGATCTAAAAAGTATATAGCAGAATAGAAATTGAATAGCAGAATTGTCATAAAGATGCCTTTACACGTTTGCCAAGCAAGGGCAAATTCGCGCATGTGCAACCATGTGAATAATTTATCTGGATTGGCTAGTACGAGTTGGCCTGAATTTGAGGCGTTGAGAGCAGAGTTGTGCAAATATTATTCGAATAACGAGAGACGAATACTTTTTCATTCGTCATTATTTTACAGGAATAATCAATTATTCGTACAAAAACATATGATTAACCATCCGAATACGTTTTTATTCGTCATTGTTTTACACGAATAATCAATTATTAGGGCAAAACAATTCGAATAACCATTTTACAAGCTTTTCACGATGCCGTCATAAAAGAAGGTTTTCAGTTGAGCTGCGAGCCAGGAAGCGAGCTGCACCCCTTCTTTCATTGCTTCGTCTAAGGTAAATCAACGGCCTCTTAATGGCTCATTGAGTGGACCAAACAAGTGATAGTCAGAGGGGGCTAGATCGGGACTATATGGAGGATGAGCCAGTACTTCAAAATTGAGTTTCTGGAGTTTTTCAGTAGTGTGTGCAACACAATACCTCTTGGACAACAGTCCTCGGCTTTTGAATGTGTTGCACGACAATGCCCGTCCGCATACTGCTGAAACGCTCCAGAAACTCAATTTTGAAGTACCGGCTCATCCTCCATATAGTCCTTATCTTGCCCCTTCTGACTCTCACTTGTTTAGTCTACTTAAAGAAGCATTAAGGGGCTGTCGATTTACCCCGGACGATGGCTTCTTAGGTGCATACCAAACGCAGCTTAACCAAAACCTTCTTTTATGAGAGCATCATGAAGCTTGTACAACGATGGACCAAGTGCGTTGAAAAGCAAGGGGATTATGTTGAAAAATAATATACTTATAAGTTTCCTATTTGATAACAATAAAATTTTATTACTATATTACGAATAATAATTGACTTACTCTCGTATATAAAGAAATATCGTTGCCACATTCTGATTCCGATGCTTCTTAATTCGTTTGTTATCAGTTAATTCTGCTTGATGATTCAAAAATTAAGATAAAAATAAAAATAAATACTCGTGACAAGTTATCAATTAAAAAGCTATTTTTTTATCATTTAGCCAATAACCTATATACCCATATTATCAAGATACACTTTGAAAATAATAAAATAATTATAATCAAAAACAATTTTCGAAATAAATTGCTCAATTTCATAAAATATTTCAGAAAATCGGCTCACAAAGATATTGTGAAATTTTAGAAACCTTCGTTTAATGCAACACTTCAACATGAAATTATGAAACTGAGTTTACGATTACACTTATCGAAAACAATATAATAAGTAATTTAACAGTTTTTAATATCTCTCAGATTATAAAAAAATGTAAATGTCGTCTTTAAAATGTGACTAGTTTAATGACATATGAAAGCAAACATTTTTGATTAATTAATTGAAAACTAGGTATAATTAATAGTCAAAATTGATGAGTCTGCCAAGTATAGGTAAGGGGAATAAAAAATGCCGGCAGTTCCAAAACCTTAAAATAAAATTCCATTTGGAGCTCCATATTTTTTAAACTACCAACAACAATAAAAAACCTAAGAGATCATCAATTTAAGTAGAGTAAATTTGCTAAAATATGAACCCTAATAGAGCTATTAACCTTCAATAGTTCTCGAGATATAGTTTTTTAAATAGTAACATTTCATTAAAAAATGCACTGAAAATTCTGTTAGTGAATTTATTTTGATAAATCAATATCTCAATAACCATTCGACGTACAGATGTCTATTATACTCATATTAATGCTAGTTTAATGAGCTATTACGTTTATCTTCGTAGGAGTAGTAGTTTGCATAATATTTGCTAAAGTAAATAGATTAAGAATCGTTCGGTAGAATTTTATGGGCAAAATTTATATTGTGCGAAAACCATATTATTATTATAAATTACGTATTATAAAATATTTTATAGTAAGTTAAATTACCTATATTTTGAGTTCTAGCAGACATATGTAAGTTTTATGGTTCCTGATATATTTTTTCTAAAATGAAAAATTTTATTCTAACAACTAGAAATTAACATTTTGTGAATTTATTTTCTCAAATATTATAAAACACACTAATCCTTTGAAGACAAATCTTAAGAACTACTTTATAGTACATTAAACTTACTTTGATTTGAGTGCTGGTAGATAACCAAACAACTACAAATAAATATTTTGTGAATTTATTTTAACCAATAATAAAAAAGCTATTCCTCCTACGAAGATATATGTCATAAACTACTTTATAGTACATTAAATTAGCTTTAATATTTAGTGCTAGCAGACATCTACGCCTAATACTTCCACAGATATAGTTTTCCATAAATCCAAACATTTTGTCCGACAACTGATTTTTTAATTAATTTTTTATGAAATATTTGTTTTTAAAAATCTGTATCTCGAGAACTATAGAACGTAAAAAGCTTTGTTAAGGCTCTTAATTTAGAAAATCTATTCTACTTTAAATAAGGACCTATTGGGTTTTATAGTGTTATTGCTAGTTTTAATGATTTTAATGTTGTAGGTTATAATGATGAGCTTTGATGTGGAGTTGCGAATGTAAATTTACAAAATAACGGCTGTTTTAAAAAAATTCTTTTTTCTATCGCAGCTCCACATCATTAAAATTATCAACAACAACAGAAAACCTTACTTTACTAAAGATAATTTATAGTAGAGTAATTTTGCTGAAATATTAGCCATAATAGAGCTATTTACATTCAATGGTTCTCGAGATGTAGTTTTTTAAAAAGCAACATTTCGTAAAAATGTACTGAAATATTTGTAGTTAGTTAATTTATTTTGAGAAATCTATATCTCAGGAACCATAAGATGTACCGATGTCTGCTAGCACTCAAATTAAAGCTAGTAAAATGCACTATAAAGTAGTTTATATCATTTATCTATATATATAATTATTAGTCAAAATTGATGAGTCTGCCAAGTATAGGTAGGGGTATTACAAAATGACGGCTGTTTTTTCTATCGCAGCTCCATATCATTAAAATTATCAACAACAGAAAACCTTATTTTACTAAACATAAGTATCATTAATACTATAAAATATCATTTTGTAATACCCCTACCTATACTTGGCAGACTCATCAATTTTGACTTATAATTATATATATAGATAAATGATATAAACTACTTTATAGTACATTTTACTAGCTTTAATTTGAGTCCTAGCAGACATCTATATGTCTTATAGTTCCTTAGATATAGATTTCTCAAAATAAATTAACTACAAATATTTCAGTACATTTTTATGAAATGTTGCTTTTTAAAAAGCTATATCTCGAGAACTATTGAACGTAAATAGCTCTATTAGGGCTCATATTTTAGCAAAATTTACTCTACTTTAAGCAATCCTCTCTTAGATTTTCTATTGTTTTTTGTAGTTTTAATGTTATACAGCTCCGAATAAAAAAATAATTATTTTTAATGTTTTGAAACTGCCGCCATTTTTTATTTCCCCTACCTATACTTGGCAGATATAAATTTTGACTAGTAACTATACATAGTTTTCATTAAAATAATAAAAAATTGGAGTGAAATAACTTCAATTTTTCTCCTCTTGGGCTCTTGTACTATCTGTACTAAGCAAGTGGAGATGGTCATTTTATTAAGCATGCAAGTAATGCTTCAATTTTCTCAGGTAGTTCGGTCTTTGGCGGACTATTTGAACATTTTGCATATTATCTCTAGGCGCTCCCAAAGAGCTGAATTTTTTATGATCATGTTTTTAAAACCTTTTTCCTTCAGAATCCATTAACAGAAAATTGTTTACAATTGCGATGACTAATTCCTGGGTTCTCCTTCATTACCTAACAATCCTCCTAGGCGTCTGAAAAGAAGATAGCCTCGAGATCTATCAATGGGTAGATTCTCTACATGTTTGTATCATGTCATAATATCACTTACAGAAAATTTACTTGATGTGTATATATGTATACAGTTGTAATTACAATAAATAAATTATTAAAAAATAAAGATTGAATAATTGATAAGGACCTCTTTCCTTAATTATCCTTTGTAATTAATTAAATAAACAAAAGTCCCATTCATATCCTGTCCTTGCTTGAATCATTTGCAAAATTTCTTAGTCAGGACTATTTGAAGGCCTGCGCGCACAGAACCAATTGATTCGCTATCGCTTATTGTCAAGGTTCTGTCTTCAGATAAATTATCGCAGTAGTTAGAGAATAAAGAAATTAATTTTCGTTTTAAAAGTGCTTCCTCGGGAAGGGAGAATTTTAATTAACACTTATTTGATTTTTCTGTGGTATATTGTTTCTATAATTGTTTCTAAGTAGATGACCATGATTTTAGAAATTCATCAAAATAAAATGTTGTGATTTTAATTGTTAAATATAATTGCTTTTAAAAATTAATCGACTAAGACATCATGACCTCCAAAAAAAATAAAATTAATAAATAAAACACTAGAATACATCAATGTTAATGTATGAATAGTGGAAACATAGTATCATCATTAATGGATATATTCTTTTTAATTTATTTACAAATATAATTACAACTGTATTTGCTTAAAAATACATCTAGTAAATTTGATGTAATGTCATAAGACCTGCAGAGGAAATAGCCATTAGTACCACTCAATAATATTTCTACATTAGAAGGTCTGGGGGCCATCTTCTTTTCAGGCGCCTTGGAGAATTTTCAGAAATGAAGAGATGAGATAGTCAGTTTGGATGGTTAGGAAGTTCATTATAGAAGGATTGATAACTATACTTGGCAGACTCATCAATTTTGACTAGTAATTATACATAGCTTTCATTTAAGTAATCAAAGATTAGAGTGAAATAACTGCCTTTTTTTCTTACCGGCTCTTGTGCTATAACTTCATTAAACTCGCAGGTATATAACGCGGTATATAGCAAATCTGAACTTCACTAATCCAGATTATTCCATAAGCCGAAACAATTCTTTAAAAAATAAAATGAAGCTTTGATTTTATGTATATGTATGGATTATATATAGAATTAAAATTTTTGACATTTTTTGATGTGCTCGGACTATCCATGTTTACATAATTTGTACTGTAATATCTACCAGTAATGGCTAATGTTGAATTTAATTACTGTGGATTATTGTTAATTCTGAACTAATTAAAACCAAGTAGGTTCAGAATAGCGAAAAATTCGGATTACCGGTCACTTCATAAAAAACAAATCAATTTATGGATATGGAGCTCTGAGTGAAAAATTATTTTTTTTACATGTTTTGAAACAGCCGCAATTTTTTATTCCCATTACCTATACTTGGAGGATTCATTAATTTACACTAGTAATTATACATAGTTTCATTAAAGTAATCAAAAATTGGGGTGAAATAACTGCCTTTTTTCTCTTTATGGGCTCTTGTACTATTAAATACAGAGCAACCCAGGACAAAAAGTCCTGCTCTACAGTCGGTGCAACAAAAGACAGCCTGCTCATGACAGGCTTTGAAATGGCTGGGGATTTTTCAAAGAAGTCTTCGCCCTTTGTGATCCAAGTTGAAACTGTATTGTGACAACTGCACTGCATGAACAAAGTCCTCGGAAACTCCCATCCACAAATGAGGTAGCAATATTAGATGGAAAATTATTATTTAAAAAGTGTTTTTAAATAGTTACATTTGTTGTATAACAGGGCCAGACTTATTTTGGTTTTTCGTTTAAATGGGTACATTTATCTTTGTATTTACAGTCACTGATTGTAAGAAGATAGTCTGGGTGGTGGTTAATAAATAAACCAAAATAGTAAAAGAAAACTATTTATTGTTAACCACATTTCGCCCCACTTTGCAGGGCTTCGTCAGGTCTAAATGAAAAAACGAGATAAAAACATTAAAGAATTGACAAATATTAAAATACTAAACATTTCATAAAAATTGTTACGTTTATAAGGTATATAAATAATAATAATAATAACATAAGGAAGTATACATATAGGTAGAGTGGAAACTAGTTACTAATATATACAACCAGATGTGATAAAGTTCTGAATACAGATCTAGACTAATAAATTGTAGAAGTATACTCGTTAGATGTATGGCATAGAAGTAGCTGCAAAAAATAAAACGTATAGGAGAAGTAGATATACTATAAGTGAGGCATAGTGATACGTAAAAAGGGGGATATTTGTTCGGATAAAATGTTTGATATTTGAAAAAATGTATATCGAGAAACATAAGAACTACATATGTCTGGAAGCATTCAAAATAAAATAAAATTTAACTTACCATAAAGTAGTTTATGACACTTATTTTCGTAGGGATTGTAGTTTATATGATATTCGCATATATAATCATAAATATAAATTTGGCACATGAAAATTTGTCCAAACACCTATAAATCAATTTATTTTAGCAAATATCATGAAAACTACTACTCCTGCGAAGATAAAGGTCCTAAACTTCTGTATAGTCATTAATAAACTAGCTTTAATTTGAGTGCTAATAGACATCTGTAGGTCACATAGTTCCTGAGATATGGACTCTCAAAATAAACTCACTGACTACTGATCTTTCAATACGTGCCATACAACATTTTTATGAAGTGTTGCTTTTTGAACTATTTAACGTAAATAACACTATTAGGGCTCATATTTTAGAAAATTTATTCTTCTTTAAATGACGTTTTCTCTTGGGTTTTTATTGTGTTGTAGCTACTTTTTAAGATATTGAGCTCCGAATGAAAAATTACTTTTTTTTATCGTTTTGAAACAGCCGCCATTTTTTATTCCCCCTACCTATACTTGGCAGACTTATTATAATTTTGAATATTAATTATACATAGTTTTCATTAAAGTAATAAAAAATTGGGGTTAGACAACTGCCTTTTTTCTCCTCTTGGGCTCTTTTACTAGGACAAAGAGGTGTGACTGCGCTGGGTATAGGCTCCACGAAGCTAGAAATGACAGAAGTGGAAGATTAAGAAGAAGAAGACTTATTAGGATTAAATTAAATGATTTTTAAAAAATGAGGATTACAATTACGGCTGATAACCAAAATAATTATTAGATGACGAATTAAAAATAATTTCTTACATGCAATTTATTAGCAATCCTTACAAATAAAAACATTTTTTAATATGGTTCATATGTTCAGACATGTTAACAAGGATATATTTTCCTCAAAAAGGATTCGAAACCTTCCCGAAATGCATTCATTAATAAATTTCTGTAACAAGTATGTTCTTCCTCCTTCTACATATTCAACACTTTATGAATATTTAAATGTATACGACGTTCTAAATTCTACTTGGCGACCAAACATAGTCATATCTTTCCTCAGATGGTAATATTTAAAAGAAAGATGATAATATTCGATTGTATTCACAAACAAATGTAGAGATGGTTTTAGATAGTAGATATCATACAGTTATCAAATTTTATATGAAATAATATATATCTATACTAATAAATCTTGTTGTAACAGAAATATAATGTAATATTATATTATAGATATAATATAATATTAGGGAATAGTGAGGTGAGAGGTAAGGCGCTGTGCTACTAACTCTAAGGGCCCGGGTTCGAATCCGGCTGTGGCAGATTATTTAATCTGTTACTGCAGCCTTCAGTCAACACTGTCAGTTTTGGAGCCCTCCTGGGGCTCACCTAACCTCATAAAATGACCATCTCCACAGATAGTACAAGAGCCCAAGAGGAGAAAAATTGAAGTTATTTCACTCCAATTTTTTATTATTTTAATGAAAACTATGTATAGTTACAAGTCAAAATTGAAGAATCTGCCAAGTATAGGGAGGGAGAATAAAACATGGCGGTTGTTTCAAAACGATAAAAAAAAATAATTTTTCATTCGGAGTTCTATATCTTTAAAACCGTCATCAATACTTGAAAACCTAAGAGAACATCATTTAAAGTTAAGTAAATTTGCTAAAATATAAGCCCTAATAGACAAATTTACGTTCAATAGTCCCCGAGATATAGCTTTTTAAATTGTAACATTTCACGAAGAATGCTAGTTTAATGTACAATAAAATAGTTTATAATGTTTATCTTCTTAGACACTTAACTTAGACCCTCCGTTTAATTATTGCCAATGATCTTATTTATTAGGGGTATTCATGATCTTTAGATTAACATGTTAAAGCATATTAAATGGAGAAATATTTCCTTCTTTTACCATGTTAAAACGATATAACATACAACATGTTTGAGAGTCTGTTAATAGGTCTGTTAAATGGATAATGACGTCACGCAAAGATTTTATTTGTTGTGTTAGGTTACTTGCTCGTAGTTTGTTTTTGTATTGTTATGAATGTTTTTATAACAAATAAAGCAATGGATGACAATAATAATAATGTAGTGATAGTTGTCAATTAGTTCATCTTGATTCTCTTCCTAACAAGTTAGAAGTTCGACAAGACACTTTCACTTCAAGTAGGCAAACTTTCACTTCTCACTCAATTTAACCATGGTGTAATAAATTGCTTTAGTCAAAACTTAGAATTAAACAAGAACATGAAGTTTTTGAAGGAAAGGTTATAAAATAAGTTGCTCGAAAAATCCGCTAGGAGCTCTTATGCAGCTAACATTTAACATGATTATATATAGAGCTGTTCACAATCCTATACTTATAACATTTAACATGGTAAAACACTTTACATTTAACACAACATCATGAATACTCCTATTATAAAGAATGGCTGAGCCTTAATGCAAAGTCACTTCGTAAGGTTCAACGACCTGTTACGCTAAAGAAGGAATGTTGACGTTGAGGAATGACATTGGCCCCTAATGCAAGACTTATAGGGTCCTAGTGACATCATCGCCCAGCTGATCGTCCACAACTTGGTCCTGGTCTAACGAACAAAAATAAAAAAATGGAATTCTCTTCCCGAGACCATTCAGTATAAAAAACGTGACCTCTCCAGTTAACGCGAGCCCCTTTGTCTGCTAGCTAGGACAATAGTCTTCGGCCGTTGTAAGCTGCTGCCCTCTATTATAGTGGCAGTATGAACTAACGGAATGTTTTGATAATTATTAATATTTTTTTTCAAAATCGGGCTAGGATTAAAAATATTATTAATTTTGTCAAAGCCAACTCACATCAACGGAGTCTTTTTGAAAGAAGGTCCAATGAACAAAAACACCAAAACAAACTGGCTCGAATATGAACATTTATTTGGGCGAAGTTAACAACATAAACATATAATCAAATAACCCATCCAGTAATAAAATAAAGAATAAAATTAAAAGGGTATTCAAGATAAAATCAAATGAGAAAACTGAATAATGAAGAAATAAACAAATTAATAACTATATATAACTGTCTATAAATGTCTGTCACTACGAAAGGTCAGAACAAGATATTTCATTGCTACAAAGTCGTAGACACTAGTTTTATAGACAACTTTCAAAAGTGGTCAAAAGTTGGTGGGGCCCACGTCTATACTGATTCAATTAACGTATCCCATTGTCTAATTTTAATTGAATTAAATACCATCCTAGCACTCATCGAACGCAGTGGTTGTGTCACCATTAACCCACAAATAACATTAAAATGTCTAAACAACACTAGGCAGCTGATTAAAAGACCGTAGATTGTTGACCTGTTGCTATGCCAACCAAATAGCCCTCACTGACCGTTATTCTTACATTTAAATATTATAGCACAAATAAAAATAAATGTTATTAAATTAATTACTAAAACTATTTACAAATTAATCAGTTAAAAATTAGACAAATTAAAAAAAAAAAAGTCATAATTATCAATATAAATTATATAATAAAACTTTTATTATATAATTTAAAAAATTGTGGCACTGCCAGTATTACGAGGGTGTATTAGGTAAGTAAACATAATAATGTTAAAATGATTACTTTTTTATTAGACCTTTTTTTTTCTACTAATAATTATAAATTAAATTAATTAATTGCATATAATTGTGGATATGCTTAATTTAAAAAATATATTCAATTATGAATATATTTGCTGAAGAGGGAGATATAGTTTTCAGGAAAAAATATGAATTAATGAATGGGTGCCGGTAGCTGTGGGGCTACTAAATCCAAGAACCCGAGTTCGAATCCGGCCCGGCAGAACATTGTTTTCTGTTACACTGTAGCCGTGAGTCAACTCTTATGGGTTGTGGGGCCCTCCTAGGGTCCACCCAGGCTTCTAAATTGGGTAAAAATCTGGCGGTCGAGCGTGATTCTGACCAAATCACCTCCTTGCACAACCGTTAGTCTAGTAACCCCCTTACAAAGTACTGAACCCCAGACCCTTCGTGGGTTGTAGCATTTTACAGCGTTAAACAGATTTAATTTAAATTTACAAACATCAAATATTCTAAAAATATAGTTTACTTACTGTATTGATTTATTTATTTTTTTTAACAAACAACTTTTTCCATTACACCAGAAACAATTGTATATTTCTATCAAAGTTTATATTTTATTGTTTTTCTTAATTAATAAATAAATTTTTTTATAAACGATTCCTAGAAAAAATTAATTGAAAAATTGGCCAAGTTGATTCAATTTTATATTCACTCCTTTCTTTTTTAGAATAGTAAATATATTTTAGGATTCAAATATTCACATTCAAATTTGCTGAAGGGAACAGATAAAGGAGCAGGGATTTCTCGAGAAGGGCTTAGTGGATTTTGATTATAGATATACCAAATTATAGGAAATAGTATTTACTACAACTTATATTCTCTTCATATTTGCAATTAAACGAATGGTTGTATAGATAATTACATTAATGTGCGCTCTATTAACTCTAACGTAAAGTTGCCTTCAATGGGCGTGGCCTAATCACCACCCTTAGCGTCATTTTGCTTTGAAGTAGAGGTTATGGACCCCCTGTAACGAACAAAGACTTTTCTATAAAATTAATAAACCTTCTTATTTATACTTTATTAAAGTAATTAAAAGCTATTAAATGATTATATAATAAAACGTAAAAGTAGAAAAAAAATCGATTAATTAATGAAGTTATTTTATTTGTTTTAAGTGCCTGGTATATAATGCGTTAAAGGCAAGAACAAATTCCAATTTTTCAATCAATAATTTTTTATAAATATGTTTAATAGTGGCACATATATACAATAATAAACATTACCAGATTATAAAAATAGATAAACAATGCATTTATGATAAAAATACAGACTCACTAACAATTCCTTCTAAGGCTTTTCTTGTAATCGAAACAAATTCAGTTGAGATCATTCACTGCTCAAAATAGCTACCGAGAGCCATGGCCTTTAGAATCACCATCCCAGTGAAGTCCAATTTTATCTCGTTGTAACCGGAAATAGGAATACAATCATTTATATCGCGAGTTGAACGCTTTAGAACCGGAACGACGTATGATAGTAGCGGAACTTGTCGTTTCATAACATCGATAATAAGCATTAAATTCGGTGTTAGGGAAGAGTGGAAAATGCGAAACATCCTTTACATGAAATTTGTAGATGGATGAAAAAATACTTGATTAGTGAATGGGAAGATAGGTAGGATAGGCCTGGGAGTCAAGTTCGAAAGGTAAAGATCTTTTCACTATATAACCTAACATCTCTCCACGCCCATGGTTCCCTAAAACTCGTGTTGAGTTAAACAGAAAAGAAATAGTCTTACTTACAAGATTAAGAATTAACCATGGTCGTACAAATCGCGGCTTGACACTAATTAAAGTTTCAAAAAAAATGATAAATGTTCGACATGCAACTCCATCGAGGACCCATTACACATTATACTAAATTGCAGTAGATATGATAAATACAGGATTAAGTATCCCCTCGTCCAAAACAGTAGCGCTTTCCTCGAAGGGCTGGCAGATCTAGATAGGGCTACTATTAAAGTTGTGCAAATTTATAGCAGAATCCAAAGTATATTTTTAAAATTTAATAAATAAATAATAACTATTTACATCCTCATCTCCATTATATTATAATACAACAACAGGGGCAGTGTAGGACTCCATCCAGAGTCTTGGGCCAACGTAAGAAAAGAAAAAAACAATTATTAAATTGATATTTATCATAGTTAAAAATTATATTTTTTAAAAAGGGTTTTGATTTTGGTACTTGGTACTGTATAGGCCAATGGTTGTACAAGGAGGTAATTTGGTCAGCATTGTATAGACTGAGTGTGCCCTAGGTCGATCGTACTTAAGATACTATACAATTATCTGCAAAAATCGGACTCGAATCCAGGCTCAGGATATAGGAGCATAGAGAATTACTGAGATACTCGACTCAAATACAATTATAATAGGCTTGTACCATTTGTATGTAATTCCATAGGTTTATTTCATCTGTTTATTCACATAAAATTATAATAATAGGTTTGTTACAATGACTGTAATAATTGAGATGCATGTATCTTTTAACTGTCTCCAACCCGAAGCATTTTCTCAAACCCTCAGATGTATCCTTCTGGAGCCTCCTCTCTGAAGCTTATTCTAAACGCCTCCTTTTCTGCACCTCAACCATTCCTCCTCTATTATCCATAGAGAGTAGAGCCTCCCCTTTCAGGTATTTCATTGGCGATCCAATTTTTTAGAGGGGGAAAGATCGGAACTTTCCTCTGGTGTCGGTTCCCATCCTTTGAAACCTAAAAATTCTTTAATTATTTCTGTTTTATAACCATTTAATTTTCTCTGGATGTTCAGAAGATCGAACTTGCCTTTCCACACTTGGATTCTATGCTTACATTTGAACCGCAACGCCAGGTTCGGCCACAACTCTGAACTTAGTTTTCTTTATTTAGGCCTGGGCCCTTTTGAGATTTATATCTGCCACTTCGACATAGACCCAGAGCTTTATCCTATTGTAAAAGCATATATACATATCCTTAAACTAAACTTCAAATTATCAAGAAGATGGTCAGGGTTGCGGTCAAAAGATAACAAAAATAGTTACCTATTTATTTGCTGACGTTTCGTCCCACCAACTTGATAGCTTTCGACTCCAAAGTCTCGAAACCAATCAACTTGAACAGCCCTGATGAAGTTCTATAAGGTGGGGCGAAACGTCAGCAAATAAATAGTTGTTTGACCGCAACCCTCATCATCTACTTCATAATTTGAAATTGTACGGTCAATTATTTATATATATAAACTAAACTTCTTTTAACCCAAGTACCTTAATACTTTTCAATACGTGTTAAATAAACAAGACAAATCACGGTCTTAATTCTAAATCCTCTAAGCTGTATTTTTTATTTCAAGTAAAGTTTTTACTGAATCCTGAATATTAGTGCATACATTATTTGTTAAATCTTAAAACTACAAACAAATAATAAATGCATCAAATTTCCAGACAGACTTAAACATTGCATTCGGAAAAAAAAAAATGTTCGTGCATATTCCTAACATTTATTATTGGAGTTCTATCAATGGAAGGATTCACCACATGTTTGTATCATGCCATTATATCACTTACAGCAAATTTACTTGATGTATATATTTATATACAGTTGTAAATAACAATAAATATATTATTAAAAAAAAATTATTACTCAATGGTAAGGCATTATGCTACTAACTCCAAGGACTCGGGTTCGAATCTGCCTGTGGTAGATAATTATTTTCTGTTTCACTGTTGCCATGAGTCAGCTCTATGAAGCCCTCTGGGTTCCAACCAGCCTCATTAAGTGAGTAATCTGAATTAATCTCACTTTGTAATTGCGATTGTAATTGTAAATTTTTAACTTTCTCACTTTGTAATTGTAACTTTCTGAACATGTCAATTGTAATCTACTAACTTTATAAATCCAGTGTAAATGGCCCTAGTGGTCGAAACACTTAAATAAATTCAATAAAAATCTGGGGATCCAGCATGATTCTGACTAGATCACCTGCTTGCGCAACCGTTGGTCTAGTAGCAGTCCTTCTTTATAAAGTGCTGCACCTCTGACCCTTCATGGGTAGTATTGGAATAGATTTTATTTTATATTTATTACTTTACTTTTTCTAAAAATATATTTATTACTGCTTTTATGTATCATTTTTTCTATTATATTTTATTTATATACTATTTACTTTTTTTTTTAATTTTGTAGTTATTATTTGTATTTAAATGTATACTTATAGTTCTATCCTTGATAACTGTTGATTTTTTTTTTTAATTTTAATTAAATCAAAAATATGCTTTCAGATTTTTATGTGTATTTATTGTTATTTTATTTTAAAATTTTGTTATTTAATTTTATTCTATGTTTGGTAATGAAAGGGGGAAAAAGATATATTGGATTAAGGTAGAAAATATATTTTTTTTAAAAATTATAAAAAGAAAAGAACTAAAAATAGTAAAACATAATAAAAAGGAGTGTTCACTTTCGCACTGACCCGTAGCCTGAAAGCCCTGATGAAGACCAACAACGTGGGACGAAACGTTGGGTCATAAAAAATAGTTTTATGACTATTTCAGTTTTTCTTTAATCACACCCGGACCAACTTCCTTTGGAATGTAATATTATTATCTCATATAAAGTTACTGTACTTTACCTATATTTTATAAGAATTAAAAAAAACAAAACATGACTTAGAGTATGTATGTATTTAGCAACCTAATAGAATACATATGTATTTAGCAACCTAATAGAATACGTATGTATTT
>NW_027107817.1:555290-556341 GCF_000696795.3 Halyomorpha halys | reverse complement strand
GCAACCTAATAGAATACGTATGTATTTAGCAACCTAATAGAATAAGTATGTATTTACCGTGTATTTAGCAACTCGATACTGTTGAACAGTACGACTATTTTGAATAAAGTTTTTCTCCCTCTCTTTCCTAGGAGGTTTTGGAACTGAGTTACCATATAATAATAATGAATAATGATTTTCCAAACAAACTTCTTTCGCGAATGGATGGAAAACATTATTTTAATATTTTATGAAGATGACGATAAAACTCCATCTGCAATGCATTAAAATTCAAGAAGATCCGCCAGAATGACAGACTATTCTCAGAAGAGGAATAACCTAAAGCACTAAGCACTAAGCACTAAAGAAGATTACCAAAGCAGGTGCTTAACTAATGGAGTCAACTCTTAGGCACTACTTAATTACTTCAAAGTCTGAAGTCCGTCTTTAATAAGTTTTGAACTTTATAAATTTTAAAGGTAGGGAGCTTTAAGAAATATAAAAGTTGTTTAGATAAAGTACAGTTATCAGAATACTGAATCGAATAATTTTAATTAAACTTAGCATTAAGAGCTTCATAGTTAGTTCCTCTATGAATGTGCTGATATTAAGTAATACAAGAGCCCAAGAGGAGAAAAAAGGCAGTTACTTCAACCCAAAGTTTTATTACTTTATTGCAAACTATATATAATTACTAGTCAAAATTGATGAGTCTGCCAAGTATAGGTCGGGGGAATAAGAAATGGCGGCTGTTTCAAAACGTTAAAAAAAAGTAATTTTTCATTCGGAGCTCTATATCTTTAAAACTACCAAAAACACTGGAAAATCAAAGAGAACATCATTTAAAGAAGAGTAATTTTGCTGAAATATTAGCCATAATAGAGCTATTTACGTTCAATGGTTCTCGAGATATAGCTTTTTAAAAAGCAACATTTCATAAAAAATTAAAAATCAGTAGTTATTTAATTTATTTTGAGAAATCTATATCTCAGGAACCGTCAGACGTACAGATGTAGCACTCAAATTAAAGCTAGTAAAATGTACTATAAAGTAGTTTATATCATTTATATAT
>NW_027107817.1:548558-549020 GCF_000696795.3 Halyomorpha halys | reverse complement strand
TGACGGTTCCTGAGATATAGATTTCTCAAAATAAATTAAATAACTACTGATTTTTAATTTTTTATGAAATGTTGCTTTTTAAAAAGCTATATCTCAGGAACTACCGAACGTAAATAGTTGTATTTGGGCTAACATTTCAGCAAATTTACTCTCCTTTGAATAATGTTCTTTTAGATTTTCTAGTGTTGTTGGTAGTTTTAAAGATATAGAGCTCCGAATGAAAAATTAATGTTTTTGAAAGTTTTGATAGCCGCCATTTTTTATTTCCCCTACCTATATTTGGCAGACTCATCAATTTTGACTAGTAATTATACATAGTTTTCATTATAGTAATCAAAATTTTGGAGTGAAGTAACTGCCTTTTTTCTCCCCGGCTCTTGTAAGATTACTATGTATTTCATAAATAGGAAAGTGAATGAAAAATATATATTTTCTAATAATCTTTTTTTTGAAAATAAATAA
>NW_027107817.1:520662-547556 GCF_000696795.3 Halyomorpha halys | reverse complement strand
ATTTATTCTTCTAATTATCCATTGCATTATATATTTGTATTAAAGAGTATTGTATACTAATATTTGTATTGAAGAGGGTCCCCCTTGTTTTTAGGTCAAGGTTTTCCTTGATCGTTATGTTCCTAAGACAAACTTCGATTTTACATTAGTTTCGGATTTCAGCAGGTCATATTTCCTTGTTATAAACGGTTTATGTCGCTTTTTAAATTAATTCTATTTAATTGGTGTTTAACATTGAATCACAATAAAGATGTATGAGATTCAAATAATTTTTATTACCAGATTTAGAACAAAAAAAAAAAAGTATTGGTATAAATTTTCAACTAGTCACAATTGCACTTCAATAAAACTTCATTGGTTATCATAATGGCCATTGTTGATGTTGAAGTTAAGAGGAAGATGGTACGAAAAGAAAAAAAAGAAAGAATAGTAATTAAACTATTCAACGTTTCGCCCCAAATTGTAGGGATTCATCAGGGCTTACTGAATAGAAGTATACACCAAAATCACAAAACATTCATTCATATAAAGTTTAACAAATAATTATATATATTCTTGAGACTTGAGGTATTATTGCATAAATAAAATAAATTGTATTCCATTTAATTTGAGACTTAAATGGTATAAAATTTATATTTTATTACAATCTATATTTCTTTATTTTTTTAATTTAACCAAAAATTATTTTATTATCTTTATTGGAATTTACAACTGTACATAATTATACATTTAGTAAATTTAATGTGTTATTAAGGAGTGATACAGGCGTGTAAAGAAACTATCCATTCGTAGCACTCTAATGAAGTTTTAGCTGGTCTCGTGGTTACCTTCTTTTCAGGCGCCTCGGAGGATTGTCAGGAATGAAAGAAGAAGCAAGGTTAGAAACTAGTGGGTTTGGATGGGTAGGTAGTTTATACTGGAAGGAAATGATACCTAGTTCGGGCTAGAGTGGTTACATATAGAACATCAAGGTCTTTATGTATGATTTTATTTGTGAAAAAGTAAGGAGGATTGAGGATTTTACGAAGGATTTTGGATTGTAAGGATTGGATACGAGAGGAATTCGAAGGTTTAGTAGAACCACAAAGCTCAACTCCATATGTCCAGATTGGCCTTATTACAGTCATGTAGATCAGTCTTTTGTAATGAATTGGAAGTGTAGACCGTTTGTCCAGTAAGTGCTGTAATAGTCGAAATCGTTGAGCAGTCTCCTGTATTTTCAGTCTTTTGTGAGGATTCCAGGTTAGTATAATTTAACCACACATAAATGTAATAAAATAAATAATTTACATGCCTGACATGAGGGTAGGGACGATTACAAATGTTATTGTGATAATAAAGTATAATAATGTAAATTACCTACAATTGAAAAGTTTTAATGTTAATAACAAAATTTCCAATTTCAGTAAAAAATTACCCAATGAGACATTAAAACATTAGGGAATTTACAAATTAGCAATCCTTAGTATATGTCTAATTACTTATTTTGTCGATTCATCACATCTACATTAAAAATTTAATCACAGTCAATTTACACTATATTTTATCACAAACAGGTTACAAATATTGTTGTGATAAAGTATAATAGTGTAAATTAACTATGATTAAAAGTTTTATTGTTAATGTGAAGAATTAACAAAATGAGGTCATTTTGGACTGAAATTATTGACTTGGGCAGAATAATGAGCATAAAGTTTTTTTAAAATTGGTGCGGTTCTAAATTTGTATCTAAGATTGTCATTAAGGATGGGCAAATTGGCTGAAAGTCATTTTATTTAAACAATTTTTCTATTCGGTAAGCCCTGATGAAGCTCTGCAATGTGCGCCGAAACGTTGGCTCACATTAAATCCTTTAATTACAATTTGAGGTTATTCTTTGACCGCATCCGCACCATCTCTCTTTTATATATTACACTCGATCAATCGACCAGCTTCTTTTAAATATTTTTAAAAAAAAATTCATCTTTATTTGACTACGTAAAAACTTCATATAAACTTTGTGTACGATCCAAATAATATTTTTTTTAAAAATTATTATTTTTCTACTAAGGTGAGAACATGATTGCTTAGAAAACAATTAGCACTAGAAGACTAATCATAAATTATCGGAGGAAAAACAAAGAGGAAAAGTGCTGAAGGTGCAACGCTGAAGGAATTCCTTATCTCGGGATATTTATTACCGACAAGGAGATTATCCTCAAGATGATTAACTCTTCTCCTAAGTACTTTTAAGTATCCTGTTTATATTACTGTTTATTTATTAAACTAATTGATAATCAGATAAAAAATTAATATATTTATAAATGATCAATTTCATTAGAATAATAAATATATATATATTAATATTATATAAAACATTAAAAATAATATTGTAGGAAGATAGTCCGGGAGGAGGTCAATAAAGGTATCAAAATAATAAAAGAAAAATATTATTTATTGGGTCGTCTGTTGTGTTTCTATCTGACACAGATAAAATTAATTTTATCAATTACCTAAGGAAACTTCGGTTGAAATATATATATTCATTTTTATTTTTTAATATGAGACCTGGGCTCTAATAGGTACCCTAGGGAGCAGAATCGAGAGATTTGGACGGGAAGTCTTCGGTACAAGAGGAGAACTAACAGTGAACTGCTTGCAGAGACTGGTCAACATCTCAGGATATGAAGGCAAGGAAGTTGAGATGGGCGGGACATGTGGCTCGAAGCAATCCATCAGGACGCTACACAACAGTGAATACAAGTATAGCTGGCAAGAGACAACGTGGGAGGTCAAAAACCAGATGGATAGACAGAATCGACAAAAATGCGAAACTGGAAAGCCCAAGATAGTCAGGTGTAGAGAAGGCTGGTTTGGGCGGCCAAAGATCTAAAAGCTCTGTAGAGCTAACCAGAATACATATATATATATAATTGAAAATTAAAATTAAATTAAATATGCTACAAACCATGAAGGGTCAGGGATACAGTACTTTGTAAGGAAGACTTTACTCTTTACTAGACCAACGGTTGTGCAAAGACGTGGTATGCTCAGAATCACGCTGCATGGGTACCCACCTTATGTGGAGGTGGACCCCGGAGGGCTTCCATATCATGGCTACAGTGAAATAGAAAATAATTATGAGGATAAGATGGTTGGGGGTGCGGTCAAATGAAACACAAATAAGTTGGTGTAACCTATTTAATTGTGCCAACGTTACGGCTAGAGTTTCTAACCTTCTTCAGGGCTAAGAACAAAACAAGATAACAACCACAATAAGCATAGAAAATAAAAAATAAAATATAAACAGAATGACATAAAATGAATAATTTTACACAATACGATTATTAATAAAATGAAGTGATGAGAGAAGTGAGAAATAAAATGTAGACATAGGTAATTGAAAAAGTGGGTAAAATAACATAATTAAGGAAATAAAATAAAAATGAAGATATATAATGCAAAGAAGTATGAATATTTAAAAATTGAAATATGAAAAGAAAAAGAAAATATATGTAACCATAATAATTGATAAAGATGCAAAATATAAGTAAAGTTTAACAAAAGAAATAAATAGAAGAAAAAAAAATTTTTTTTTTGAAAACAACACTAATAATATAATGAACATAACTAATAATGTAATCAACTATCTCTCATAATTAGAAAATAATTATGTTCCACAGCCGGATTTGAACCTAGCTCCTTAGAGATACTAGCGGAGTGTCTTACCATTGAGCTACCCAATTTCCTATTTATTTTTTATATTCTATTTATTTTTTAATATTTTTTTATTTATTTACTTTTTATTAGAATAACAATTTCAGGTTTCGGAAGAAATGTTAAAAAACAATGAAAATGAGTCATCAGTAATACAATAAATAAGTAAACAGAAAGTACATACAATAAATACGAAAAAGAAAAAAAAAATTTAATTTCTTGAAATATTCTTTTAAAAAAAAATGATATAAATGTTTACGTGTAAAAATAGCATAGGTAATTTGTTAACAAATTACATTCCTTTGTATACTGAATTGAAAAGTAAATATACACGTAGAAGTCGACAATAGACAGTACAATGACCTCTGCACGACGGTAGTACTGTCACCTGGCCACAATATTCTCTAACTCAAATATCACCTAGCCCTGCGAAAACTATTTACCCTTAAAGATGCCTACTTTAGCGAAAATTTACGATTATTGAGGGGAGGGGGGCCTAACCTTAGATGGCGGAAATTACAAGGCCCGCAGATAGTGCGGGGCCTTCCCTGATTTATTCCTGAGTCAGGACTACTTAAGGAAATTGCCAAAAGGTTGTAAGCCCTCTTCGTCCAACTTATAGCTTCGGTATATCCTACCTCGGTGCCTCATACTTCCACACCTAATAACGATATCAACGTTTTAATTTCAGTGATAACCAAATATCTAAATATGTTATTTTGAGAATTTTGTTTTTTGTCATTTTAATATTTAGATGTAAAGAAATCACATATTATAGGGTTGATAAATAAGTCCTTCCAGTTTTTTTGGGTGAAAGAAAACTAACATAAACATATTATTTATTTTAATTTACAATGTAATATCCATTATTTTCGATTACTTCTTCCCATCTCTCCAACAGATGAATAATCCCATGTTCATAGAGTTTCTGTGGTTTATTAGCGAAAAAGAGATCAAGATGCTCCCTGACATCCTATTCGTTTTCAAACCGTTTTCCACTTTGTAATCTCGAATATAAACTTAAACGTCTTGTGAATTTCGCAGTACGATTTATTTTCGGGATCAGCAGAGATACGCACATAACCCAGTATTACGCCGAGCTGAAGTGGCTCTATCTATCCTTCCGATCCCAGTATTTCCTAGTTTCCTTTCTATTCCAAGTAATTAGTACTCAACGCCCCTCCTATATCCTAGAAAACGTGAAATTCAAATCCTCTGTCCAATCCCGTTCTACCAGGTCCCGTTTATTTGACCCTCACCTCACCGAACTGCTGCGTTAGATAAATTGTTTTTTTTCCCGAGCTGCATATCTCTGGAACTCCATTCCCTCTAGCATACGTCATGTACCAACCCTTCCCTCGTTTAAATCCCTTATATTTAACTACCTTTTCCTTCACCTATCTGACCCATTATATAATACCCCCCTGACCCATATAATTAGTTTTTTAATTAATCTATTTTTTTTCTCTCTGTGTATATAAGATAAAATTAAGTGTGACCACACTGTTTTATGGCCAATAAATGTTATTATAAAATTAAAATTGCCTTTGTAATTGTTCTGAATGGACCTAGTCCCAGAATAATAAACTATTTTTCATTTCATAGTTTTATTACTATTTGAGGTTTTTCTTGGACCATCTTCCTTTTATTATTATACAAGGCCAATCAACGATTATTTTATTATATATAATAAACTAATTATAACTGTAATTAATAATAAATACAAAACTACGGTCAGAATAGTGTAGATGGAAGAGATAGATATATGAATTAGGACAGGGACCGGGAAGGAAGCGCTATATGAAAGCAAAATCGAGCGAGCCCAGCAAATCCTTCCCCCCCCCCCTCCCCTCACTCCTTTCCCTAACCCTCCCCAAAAAGACTTAGATATCCCTCCTTTCCATGCTTATCCTAAAATAGCTCCTTGTTTCACAGGAGTCTTGCGAGATATTTCAGTTCGGGTTAGTCAGAAAAAAAAAAATATGTATATAGAAATATTCTGGATATATTCTTGGTTAGATAATAAAAGACAAATAAAATCAAATGTAAAAAAAAAAAATGTATTCATTTATTGACATTTACTACTCCATTTACATTAAAAAAAAATCTAAAAATTGATGTTAGATTACATTGGTATGATAGAGACATGTAGAAAAACTACCCTTGGATTAGATTTTATTTTATTTGTGAAAGACAAAATCTTTTACAAATTCATAACACAATATACAATTATAAAACAAAGCCTGAGTTTAGTGCTCCATTACAAAAACAATCAGCAAAAGATAAAACAAGTTCTCTATAACAAAACAATAAACAAAAAAAAAAACAGACTGAATAATACACAATTATTAACATAATATTCATTACTCCATTATATTTAACTTAAAATGATGAGAATTATTTTAAATAAATGAAAGCATAATATAAGTACAGATATTAATTGGCTTCGAAAACAATTTACATAATAGAATTTATATGTCGCTTACAAAATTAAACTTATTACATATTGTTACAATGTAAATATATAGTCTGTTCTATTTGGCTTCTCTATCAATGTTCAATATATTGTCAATGTTTTGAAAGTCGTAAGATACGGATATGGGTGTCTTTAAGATATATTGTCTATTTTATTTAAAGCTGGAAAAATGTAGGAGGATGTGGTACAACTATTATTGAAATAATTTTTGCAGAATGGACAGAGTTCGTTTGCCTTGAGTGGTGGTTTTGCTTCCGTGGTGTAGTTTGATATGCTACGGGTTTCCTACTCTTAGTTGGCTGATGGACCTTATTTTTTTTTTTTAATTTAATCTATATATTAAATATGCTTCAGGTTTGAAACATTGAAGACATGTAGAAAAACTACCCATTGGTATTACTCTAATAATATTTGTACTTTAGAAGGTCTCAATGCTATCTTCTTTTCAGGCGCCTCGGAGGATTGCCAGAAATGGAAGAGAAAAAAGTTTATTTTTGATTTAACAGTATATATTAAAATATGTATTTAAAACACATTATATGTGTAGCTAATTAAATTAAAAAGTTTCTGATAAAAATTCAAGAAGATAGGTTAAATTTCTAGGTTATGTAGTACTATTTATATGAATTGTTATCATCTACATTGCTAATGTTTACGTTTCTTTTTTATTTAGCTTATAATATTTTCTTTATTTTGTTCCTTTTTATAGTGGAAAATAGAATGAATCCAACGTAATAACCGAACAAGTATATGGATACCGACGCTTGATTCTTGTGTTGTACCAATATCGAGTATTAGTACAAGCCTAGGACTTGCGGCATGCGGCATGCGGCAATGATCCAGCATAGGAGGTTTAAATAAAAAAATGCTAAAACGATGATGTCCTGATTGATTAAAACCCTCCATCAACAAGAAACCCAATGTAGACATTTTTTATTCCTTAATTCGTTTTATACATATATGTTTCTTTGGGATTTTTTTGGTTACTCCAGTTTAATATCACGTTTAGTACAAGAGCCCAAGAGGAGAAAAAAGGCAGTTATTACCCCGATTTTTTATTACTTTAATGAAAACTATGTATAATTACTAGTCAAAATTGATGAGACTGTCATGTATTCTTAGGGGAATAAAAAATGCCGGCTTTTTCAAAACGTTAAAAATAATTAATTTTTCATTTAGAGCTCTATATCTTTAAAACTACCGATAACAATAGAAAATCTAAGAGAACATTATTTAAAGTAGAGTAAATTTGCTAAACTGTAACCCCTAATAGAGTTATTTACGTTCAATAGTTCTCGAGATATAGCTTTACAAAAAGCAAGATTTCATAAAAATGTTGTATAGGACGTACCGAATGATCGGTAGTTGGTGAATTTAGTTTGAAAAATCTATATCTCAAAAACCGTTTCACGTGCAGATGTCTATTAGCACTCAAATTAAAGCTAGTTTAATGAGATATGAAGTGGTTTATGACGTTTACTGTGGTTGGAGTGGTAATTTTCATGATATTTGCTGAAATAAATTTATTAATAGTTGTTCGGACAAATTTTCATTTGCCAAATTTATAATCATATGCTAATATCATAAAAACTACTACACCTACGAAGATGAGTGTAATAAACTACTTTATAGTAAGTTAGATTTCCTTTATATTAAGTTCTGGTAGACATATGTGGGTCTTATGGATCTAGAGATATATTTTTTCAAAGATCAAATATTTTATTCGAACACCTAGAAATTAACAGTTTGTGAATTTATTTTAGCAAATTTCATGAAAACAACTACTCCTATGAAGATAAAGGTCATAATATACTTTATAGTACATTACGCTACTTTTAATTTGAGTGCTAAAAGACATCTATACGTCAAATAGTTCCTAAGATATATATTTCTCAAATTAAATTCACTAACTATTAATCTTTCACAACATTTTTAAGAACTGTTGCTTTTTAAAAATATATATATCTCGAAAACTATTGGACGTAAATAGCTCTATTGGGGCTAATATTTCAGGAAATTTACTCTTCTTTAAATAATGTTCTTTTAGATTTTCTAGTGCTGTTGGTAGTTTTAAAGATATAGAGCTCCGAATGAAAAATTAATGTTTTTTTAACGTTTTGAAACAGCCACCATTTTTTATTCCCCCTACCTATACTTGGCAGACTCATTACAGCTTTGACTAGTAATTATACATAGTTTTCATTAAAGTAATAAAAAATTGGAGTGAGATAACTGCCTTTTTTTCTCCCCGGCTCTTGTACTAGTTTGTAAGTATTCATACTGCATTATAAGTATGATGGAAGTTGTTTAATTCATGAAGGAAAACTGTTAATGAAACATTGAAAGAGCTCTAACGACGGATGGATGGACAAATTATACCAACAGGTGTGCCCCACTTGGGATGTTACAGTCAAGGTCTCTGAGTTAGCCGCAACATTCGAAGCTAAATTAGATTGGCTCCGGTCCTCGGTTATTGCTTGCTTTATTGCAACGGTCTTAAACGAAATATAACAAAATAAGCAGATCATCCAAGTTTATAAGTATTATATTAAATAACAGGCAATCTTAATAGTTTGTGATAATTCACTGTTATGTCATCATCTGAGCTTCGATAACAGTACGACCAAACTTCCTGTCAATCAATCAAACCTAGTAAAAACTTCAATCCTCCCACTCACGTATTGGACTAGGACTACTCTGTTGTTTAGCGATGTGACTGACCTAGCAATATTACCCGCCACTATGTCCTGTGCATTTCAACTGTAGTCAGCAGGTGTTCCGTAATTGCGTGTTGTGAAACCGTTTGGTTTCGCCAGGTGATTCATCTATCTTCTATAACATTCAACGTGCTAGTTTATTTTCAAAAAATATTTTTTTTTAGTTATTGACATTTACTATCAATAAACTGTATTTACATAAAAATACATCTAGTAAATTTGATGTTAGATTTTAATGGTAAGACACTGGTATGTAAAGAAGCTACCTAACAGTAGCACTCTAATAACACTTCTACACTAGAAAGTCTCGAGCTCATCTTCTTTTCAGGCACCTCGGAGAATTGTCGGGAATGTAAGCGGAATCAAGGTTAGAAACTAGTGTTTTTGGATGGTTAGAGAATTTATAATGGAAGGATTCATATTTGATCGGTTATATATAGATCATTGAGGTTCTGATGAATTATTTTTTTTAATTTTTATTTATTTATTAATTTTTTATATGACTGACAACAATATGATTATTGTTAATATTTTATGGCTAATAAGGAGAACAGAAAATGTGATTTTGGAATATATATAAATTAATTAAAAGATGGTCGGGAGGTATGGTCAGCACAAAGAATGTAGATAAACAAAAAAACATTTAGTTATGCCAATGAGTAAATAATTTTTGAGCCACGAATGAATAAATAATTTTTTGTTTATTTGTGTTTTGTTTTTTTGCAGACCGCATCCCCAACCATCTTTTCCAATTAATTAATATTTATTCCAAAATCACATTTTCTGTTCTCGTTATTAGTCATAAAATATTAACAATAATCATATTGCTGTCAGTCATATAAAAAATTAATAAATAAATAAAAATTACAAATAAGGAGAACAGAAAATGTGATGTAAGAAACCAGGGCTCTGATGAAGGGGTGAAAGCCCCGAAACGTCGTTTATGACGTATTAAATAAGGAAGTACTCTTCATTCAGTACATCTAATTACTTCAATGAAACTCATCCAGTAGAGCCTATAACATTAAGAATGAATATATAGAATATCTATTTGTATATAGACAGAAAGATAAATAAAATAAACATTGTTAAAATAAATAATTTAATTTCTATCCATTTTAGTCTCAACACATTTTATTTTTCTTAAAAGTCCGACGTTTCGGCCAATTCGTCCATCCTCAGAGACAATCTACTACAAAACAGCTTTTATTTATTTTTTATTTTGAAAATACAATGATTTTTCATAAAGAAAATGATACGTTCAAAACGAAAATACTTGAATCCATTTACATATCTGAAAATATTAACTATACAGTGAATTTCAAAACAGATACAAGAAATTTGAACCAACACTATGCAGAGATATTAAGTAAAATTAATTTATGAAACATATAGGAAATGTTTATAATTATAATTAGCCTTGATGGGAATTTTACTAATAAAATAAAGAAGAAAATTAACAAAAATATTGTCATAATAAATATTTTTAATGCTTGATCTGAGTGGAGGAAGGTTACAAGCATTGTTGTGATAAAGTTTTAACAAATAGTGACTGTGATAAATGAATTTTAATTTTGGTTTTAATGTCAATATTGAATAATTAGGTAATTAGACATAATGTAGGATATACTTATTAACAAAAGAATATGTTTACCTAATGTTTTAATGTTTCATAGAAATTGTTGTTTCAACCTGGGCAGAATAGCCTGCATGAAGTTGAGTTTTTAAATTATGTAGTTCCAAAATTGTATTAAGGTAAGATAAATTATAAATAATAATGTTAAGTATTTTGAAATGTTTGAGGATCATACATGTAACAAAAACTGTTCTGTAGTAGATTGTCCCTGAGGATGGTCGGATTGGCCGAAACGTCGAACTTTTAAGGAAAATAAAATGTGTTGAAACTAAAATGGATAGAAATTAAATTATTTATTTTAACAAAATTAACCGGTTTCAAGAAAGTATTTAAGATTATAAAATAAACATAATCAAACTATGATCCAAAATAAAGAATCAAATCAAGAAGCAGTGAGGATATTTTACTTGAAAATAAATAAAAAGTAAAATTGTATAACCTAAAACAAAGGTTAAATAACGAAGACAATAACTATGGATTAATCATAAAATGTCGATACACAATAATACAAAACATTACCACATTAGTTGATTAATTCAGTGTTAAAAGTATTCAGTATTGTTATCTTCAAACATAGAACCAAACAGTATCTTATCTCTTTATATCATTGTTGTATTTAGAGAGCAATTCTTGGGTGTTTGTTGCTATTATCTTGGACACGCTTCTGAAAATATTCGATCTATGAGAATGAAAAATTTTCTGTTTTAAATATAATTTACCCTTTAATTAATAATAATACCACTAATAATGTATATATGTAATGGTGTAATCTCGTCGGCCATTTGAACTTATTGCTACAGAAGGGTGTCCGGACTATAGAATACTTTGGATTAAAGAGCGTATTAAAAAAAATGGTTTAAAAAAATTCAATAATATGAATGTACATAACTATTTTGATTTATTTAATTTTGTTTACATATTTTTTTAATTATCAACGGATAGAGATAGACCAGCGTAAAGCAAGCGCGAAGACAGCCCTCTTCTCTATCTTCTTCTAAAATCTATATCTCTAAAATCATTCGACGCACAGATAATAATGAGTCTATTAGCACTCAAATTAAAGCTAGTTTAATGGACTATAAAGTAGTCTATGGCCTTTATCTTCGTAAGAATTTTAGTTTTCATGATATTTGCTAAAATAAATTAATTAATAGTTGTTCGGATAAATTTTCATTTGCCAAATTTATATTCATATGCGAATATCATAAAAATGACTACCCCTACGAAGATAAGTGTCATAAACTACTTTATAGTAAGTTAAAATTGCTTTATTTCGAGTGCTGGCAGACATATGTAGTTCTTATGTTTCTCGATATACATTTTTTTTTATGAGTCATGAGATATATTTATTCAAAAATCAAGCATTTTATACGAATAACTAGAAATTAACATTTTGTGAATTTATTTTGTCGAATATCATAAAAACTACTACTACAAACATAAACAAAACTACTATTTTGTAATAAATTTAACTAACTCTAATTTGAGTGCTGACAGACGTCTATACGTCTAATGGTTTTTGAAATAAATGTTTTTATAAATCAAACATATTTCCAAACAACTATATATCAATTTATTTTAGCAAATATCATGAAAACTACTACTTCTACGGAGATAAATGTCATAAACTACTTTATAATACATTAAACCAGCTTTAATTTGAGTGATAATTGACACCTGTACTTTACATAGTTCCTGAGATATAGATTTCTCAAAATAAATTAACTAACTAATCATTCAGTACATGTTTAAGAAATGTTGCTTTTTAAAAAGCTATATCGCGAGAACTATCGAACGTAAATAGCTCTATTAAGGTTCATATTTTAGCAAATTTACTCTACTTTAAATGATGTTCCCTTAGGTTTTATAATGTTGATTGTTTTTAAGATATACAGCTCCGAATGAAAAACTAATTATTTTTAACGTTTTGAAACAGCCGCCATTTTATATTCTCCCTAACCTATACTTGGCGGACTCATCAATTTTGACTAGTTATTATAGATAGTTTTCATTAAAGTAACCAAAAATTGAGGAGAGATAACTGCGTTTTTTTTCCTCTTGTACTAGGGTTACCGAAGATTACCGAGATTACACACAGTATGCATATATATATAAATATTCATGGAGTACCATTAAAAACTATATCTTTAGCTTAAGAAAATTAAAAAAAATAATACTGTTAGTTGTCTATTGATGAAAAGAAAGATATAGACTGTATAGAAATATGTTTGTTATAACCCAAGTTTATGCTGTAGGATGTCCTTTGACCTTATCTTTTTCTTTCAAGAGATCCTCGGGGCCATCCATTATTCCTCAAGCTCAATGCTTCCTCTTTCTAAGGACCTTTGTCTTCTACTCGGAGTCCTTTCCACTCTCATCCTATATGCTTCTCTTTGAGTAATCGCCCCTCATTCTTTCATGAAACATTGACCAGGACATCTCCATTTCAACTGAATGTCTGATCTTACGTTTGAGTCGGCTTTGAAACTTGTGTTTCCTCTATGCCTCCATCCCATTTTATCTTTACAAAGCTAAGAAGCGGGGCCATCTTCCCCCGTAAAGATCTTATAGCGTGATCCATAGGTCTCCCTTACTCTTGTGATCGATAAATTAAAACAAAACAAGATTGAACTGAGAAATAGGATTGCTGCAAGATAGGTTGAGCAGTTTATCACTGGGGTTGATAGAAACTAATGTTACTATATAAATAGACTTTTAAGAATCAAAAAATTTTAATTCTTGTAAATATTCATTTATTTTTTTAATGTTTATTACTTTTCAAATAGGTTTAACTTATGGGTTCCCCATGATCTAAAGTCCTCATATCTAAAAGTTCATAATCAAAAGGGATAATTTATATTTTTTTAATTGTTGGAAGATAGTTAACTAAAGTTTCGCCCCACTTCGCAGTGCTTCTTCAGAGTTAATGAAAACAAATATTGAAAGAATTGACAAAACATTAAAATAAATTTACAGATAACATACGAAAAGATGTAAAAAAAAATTTAGATTTATGTTTCATTATAATAATTGTTTGAGAGTGGTTTATTTAATTATTAACAAAAACAAATTTGATCCAAATATACTCTTAACATTTATTTCAAAAAACTCTCCAAAATTTGGCCCTCAGGCATTAGTTAGTTCAGCGTGAAAATTAGAACTAATTTAGTTATTGAGTGTTACCTAAATCTTACAACTAAATTAGTTGTTAGTCGAAATGGACAATTAAATTCTATTTTAGTCATAGCCACTTGACAACTAACACTAATTAAAATTATCTTTAGCTGTTAAAAAAAACTTGTAACTAATTCTTTAACCCTATTAGTGGTTACCCGAACATATTAGGATCACTTCATAAGATTTCGGAGGAGCTGAAAACTTAAAAAAATATAATATATACATGAATATATAGTTGACCGTAAAAATTTATATGTAAGAAGATGTTCAGGGTTGCGGTCAAAAAAAGAACAAATAGTTTATAACTATTTTAATGTCCTAAAAATAGTTAATGGACATAATAATAATAATAATAAATAAATATTAAATTATATGGATTATTACATGGACATAATAAATTATTAAATTTTAATGGAAAAAAAAATATAGTTTTTATGATCACGCAATCGATTTGTTTCAACTTTTCGGATATTTAACATATATTAAATCTGTACGACTACAACCCATGAATGGTCAGGGGTTTATTACTTTGTAAGGATTACTAGACCAACAGTTGTGTTAGGAGGTGATTTGATCAGAATCGCGCTCGACCGCCAGACTCTTACCCAATAGGAGTGCCCACTTAATGAGGCTGGTTGGATCCTGGAGGGCTCTCGAACCCACAATCCTGACTCAACGTCAAAAATAAAACAGATAATAATTATTTGCCAAGCCAGACTTGAACCCGGGTCCTTAGAGTTAGTAGTCCATTGCCTTAACAATGAGCTACCAATATAACATATAAGGACCCCAATATATTACAAATCTGCAAAGTTACTATAGATTCTTTTTTCATTCTCAGCACCTCTGAAATTAATCAATTGCTCATTTTTATTTATTTAATAAGCTTAACATATTAAATTATATAAGCTTTACATTTTAATCGATTGTATAGAGAACACATAAACATAGTAAACAATCAAAGTTCACTGATCCCACTTTGAATTTCTTAAAGAATAAAAACGGACATTTCATATGAAATGACTCGATTATAAAATATTGCTTAGTAATGTGGACGATTTCTTAATTGTTGAAGAATACTCCTCTTTCAAAAATGAACAGTACTGTTGTCAGGGTTACAGTAATTAAAATGTCTACAATTTTAATGAATTCAATAATGGCGGTTCTCATCCTCCAATTCCAGAAAAAACAATTACAAGCTCTTAATTAAATTCCTGTTTCCAACTGATATTGGTGGTCGTTTGTCGGTTTCCCTATCCGCTTCCTCATTCCCATATCGATTGACATATGTACGGTTTATGGATAGATATATAAAAAAAATAATAATTGATTATTAAAATTATTAATTAGTCATTATTAATAGTTATAACTAATCCCATCAGATCACATTTACTCTCCGTCGTAAACCTCTACTTTCTTGCCCTACTGTAAGGGTATTCATGATTTTTAGTTTAACAAGTTAAAGCGTGTAAAATGGAAAAATATTTCCTTCTTTTAACATGTTCAAACGATATAACATATAACATGGTTGAGAGTCTGTTAATATGTCTGTTAAATGGAGAATGATGTCACACAACAGACCAGCTAAGCTCGTCACCAATTTGTTTGTCGAGTTAGGTTACTTGCTCGTAGTTTGTGTTAGTATTTAGTGGAGTAGTGGATGTTTTTATAAACAATAAAGCAATGGATGACAATAATAATAATGTAATGACAGTTGTCAATTAGCTCATCTCGATTCTCTTCCTCACCAGTTAGAAGATCAACAAACTATTACACAACTTCCACTTTTCACTTACTTTATCCATATTGTAATAAATCACTTTAATCAAAACTTAGAAGTAAATAATAACATAAAGTTTTGGGAGGAAAGGTTATGAAACGAGTTGCTCAGAAAATCCGCTAAGAGCTCTTATGCATTTAACGTGTAACATTACTTTAAGTAGTGCTGCTTACAACCCTATACTTATAACATTTTACATTAAACACAACATTCTGGTACCTTCTGAAGAAATTCGCTACTCAGGACGTTTTCTTAACGAGAGACTGACTTTGAATCCCCATACTGTTTCAGATATTGAGCTCCGAATGAAAAATTAATGTTTTTTAAGGTTTAGAAACAGCCACCATTTTTGATTCCCTCTACCTATACTTGGCAGACGCATTAGTTTTGACTATTAATTATACATAGTTTTCATTAAAGTAATCAGAAATTAGGATGAGATAACTGCCTTTTTTTCTTCCCGGCTCTTGTACTAGAAGAGACTAAACGAGCTGGATTACGAAGTCCTTTCACACCTACCTTAATCACCAAACTTATCTCCTACAGTTTCCCATCTGTTCAGAAATTTAGGCAATTTCCTTAAAGATGAAATTTTTGAAAACGATTCTAAGGTAAAAAAACGCATTTTCTGACTTCATTTCTTCACAAAACCTTGAATTTTTCGAAACGTTTATAACACATTAGGGAAAATGTATAGAAAATGAGGGTTAATATTTTGAATAACAATGTTTTCATTTCATATAATTTTTTTACTACATAACCTAGAATTTGGAATATATATATAAGGACGCTTCTCCAATTCAATCCAATGCTATGACTGAAAAAGGCGTGTATAGTTGTTGGTCGCGTAAAGTGAATCAAACCATTACCACTTTAATCGATAGAGGAATTAATGAGTTGTAAGAGAGATGTGACGAATAGAGTTTTAATTTTGACCTTTTAGTTTTAAAAACTGAAGGTATTATTGCTGCAAACGGCAAAAGAAAAAAAATAGAGGATGAAGGTAAAAAAATATGATAGGATCTGGAACACTTGGCGTTCAGAATAAGAGAAAATTAGGGCATATGATTTAATAATAAATTTTTTTTAAAATATTATTGTTAGACAAAGATGATTTTAATGAAGAAAACCTTATTTTTTATTTATTTAATTCCAGATCGGCCTAGTAGGCCTTACATGGCTGATATTACCGTTACTTTTTTTTTTTTAACAATTGATTATGGGAGAGGGGTTATAGTCTCGTACAGAAGACACCCCTAACTATATACATCGTTATAATTAAAAGAAAATAAGATAAAATAAATAGATTACAATAATACTTCTTAATAAAAGAGAAAAGTAAAATTAATAACAAAAAATAACGATATTTGTAGACCAAACAATTGCCTTCTAATGGGAAAAAAACAAGTTAATTTGAAAAAAAATATGTAATAAATAAAAGAGAAGTAGTGTGAATAATAGAATTAATAAATATTGAATTTATAACAGAATGCCTGGGCTTCAGTCTTCAGGTTGAGGTTGGGTTTCCCAAGTTGTTGGTCACTGCTCCTTTAACTGTCGGTAACTGGGAGTTTTTTTTTATTTAATCCTCTATTGTCTCTATTTGTAATCCCCGATGCAATTTCTGGTATAGAAATGTTTATAACACATTGGGAAAAATGTAGGTAAATATTTTGAATATAAATGTTTTGATTTCATATAATTTTTTTACTACATAACCTGAAATATGGAATGTATAAATTAAGGACACTTTTTCAATTCAATTCATTTCTAAGACTGAAAGAGGCGTATAATGTTGTTGCTCGCGTAAAGTGTTTGATTCACTTGTTGTTCCTCATCCGACAGAGGAATTAATGAGTTATAAGAGAGATGTGATGAATAGAGTTTTAATTTTGACCTAGTACTTTTAAAAATTGAAGGTGTTATTGCTGCAAACAGCAAAAGAAAAAAAAAATAGAGGATGAAGGTAAAAAAATATGATAGGATCTGGAACACTTGGCGTTCAGAATAAGAGAAAATTAGGGCATATGATTTAATAATATAATTTTTTAAAAACACTATTTTTAGACAAAGATGATTTTAATAAAGAAAAACCCTAACTATGTACAACGTTATAATTAAAAGAAAATAAATAGATTAAAATAATGCTTCTTAATAAAAGAGAAAAGTAAAATTAATAGCAAAAAGTAACGATATTTGTAGACTTAACAAAACAAACAATTGCCCTCTAATAATAAAAAGAAACAAGTTAATTTGAAAAATGGACGAGAGAAGAAGAAAAAAATAATAATAATAAGTAAAAGAGAAGTAGTGTGGATAATAAAATTAAGAAATATTGAATTTATAACAGAATGTCCTGCAGCAGCCTGGGCTTCAGTCTTCGGTTGAGGTTGGGTTTCCCAAGTTGTAGGTCACTGCTCCTATAACTGTCGTTAACTGGGAGTGGAACTTCATCAATATTTTTTTGATGTAATCCTCTATTGTCTCTATTTGTAATTCCCGATGCAAATCTAGGAGCATCCACTGCTATTCTTAGGACTTTATTTTGAAAAGATTGTATTTTATTCCTTTTCGTAATAGATGCCGCTCCCCAGACTTCACAGCCGAACATCAGCAGTGGCCTGAGAATTGTTTTAAATATAAGAATATTTTTTTCTGGTTTTAATTTGGAATTTCTATTTAGGATAGGATATAGCCTTGCGTAGGTTTGAGTTAGTTTGATGTTAATATTGTGATTCCAGGTAAGGCGGCGATCTAGGTGAATTCCCAGGTATCTTACTGTTTCACTGGCAGGATCGCAGAAAACGTAATCAGTTATTAAAAATTTGTTATATTTATTTTCAGGAAATTAATTTTCACCCTTTTTTTACACGTGAAAAATGTTTCGGGGTCTTCTGCCCATTATCCAGTTCAACAAATAGAAATATTTCCAATCAACATGTAATAATTAACATATAGTTATAATCAGAGAAGGGCAAAAATAAGCTATAGCTAAAACAAATTGCTAAAATTGCCATAGATACGATATTTAATCATGAATGAACCATTGATAATTATCGTATCCATGGCAATAGATAATTATCGTAGCTATTAGTTTCATAGATGCCCAACTCTGATTATAATCAATAAAGTTGATATTGCGCCTTAATAAATATCTTTGTTATCACATATTTAAATGCAACAATTAATATTTAAATACATTATACGTCATTTCATTAATTTATGACCATTTAATAAATCTAAAAAGTTTCTTGAGATTGAGCCAAAAAAATCTTAATAATAGTTCATATTTTTGGTACCTTATTATTAATTAGTGGACTTCTGTCATTTTTATATCAGACTTAAATTTATTTTCGTTAAAGTTTAGACTTTACGTTATTCAATTGTTGCTAGTGTAAAGAACAAAACGCAAATATGTGATAGCTTTGTTTATTTTTAGTTTTGAGTATCTGAAAAATAGGCGCAGAATGAGATATTTTACGACAGAGCAATAAAAAAAATATTTTCAGCATTTGACCTTCGGTTTATTTCCCTCTTAAATTATTTTTCTGCATTCCCTAATCCAAGATACTTGGACTTCTCATATTCTAATATAATCCCTTCTACATGTCATCGAAACCATCACAGTTCTTACCAAAATTTATTATTTTTCATACGTATTTGTTTAGAAATCCATTAACATTATAAAATATAAGACACAGCACAACAACTAAAGTAGATGGATACTTTGTTCCAGTACTGTATTAAAGTTGGATTATGTCGCAGATTATGATACAAATTTAAAACAGTGCTGGGGCTTCTAACATGAAAGCGAAATATTGAAATCAAATTATCAGCCATACTATGCAGCTTTATAACAACTTTTTTCATATTTACGAATATATAGTATAACAACTTATACATTGAAGTTGATAAAAAAATTAAATTGCATTTTAAGTTAGTGAAAAACTATTTTAAAAAAGTGTCGGAAAATCGATTTTTTTAGGTAACACATCTACACGGAATGCTGCTATCAAAAATTGGATCTGGAAATGTATTTTCTTTATGAGCCTATATCTGGAAAACTTAATAAGTGATTTAAAAAATAAAAAATAGTTTTGAACAAATAAATTACTTATCCACCCATACCTCACTGGAGTGCACCTGATACTGAAACATAGTGAATAAACATAGTATGCATTTCACACTCCTTCTTTCCCCTAAGACAATGGACGCGACGGCAGTGCGGGACCAGAACGACATGGTTCGGAACGCTGTGGGTTCGATTCCCACCTGGAGCAGTTAACATTTATTTTTCGGCCGTCCCGAAAAATGTATCTTGACATTCCCACCTTGGTTATTACGCAGCAAAAAAGACCACTAGGCCCACTTGCCGGACTTGTTGACCACCCACCAAATACCAGTACCAGTACCGGTACGCCTTAGACAAGTTGATCGCGATACACTGATATGATAAAAAGTAGATCTTACATGCAGAAAAGTTGGCCACCCCTGCTCTAATAAATAATGTTGTAGCAGTCGGGAAACAGAAAAACATTATATTAATAAGTTCCATTACGTATGGTTACATAATTCAAATTGGGTATTACTACTACAAGAGCCGGAAAGAAAAAAAGTCAGATATTTCACCCCAATTTTTGTTTACTTTAATGAAAACTATTTATAATTACTAGTCAAAATTGACGAGTCTGCCGAGTATAGGTAGGGGGAACAAAAATTGGCGGCTGTTTCAAAACATTAATATTTTTCATTCAGAGCTCTATATCTTAAAAACTACCAACAACACTAGAAAATCTAAAAGAACATTATTTAAAGAAGAGTAAATTTGATGAAATATTAGCCCTAATGGAGCTATTAACGTCCAATAGTTCTGGAGATATAGCCTTTTAAAAAGCAACATTTCATAAAAATGTACTGAAATATCAGTAGTTAGTTAATTTATTTTGAGAAATTTATATCTCAGGAACTATGTTACGTATAAATGTCTATTTGCAATCAAATTAAAGCTAGTTTATTGTAATATTGGAAATTTAACTTACTATAAAGTAGTTTATGGCACTTATCTTCATAGGGGAAGTAGTTTTTATGATATTCACATATGAATATAAATTTGGCAAATGAAAATTTGTCCGAACAGCTATAAATCAATTTATTTTAACAAATTTCATGAAAACTATTACTCCTACGAAGATAAACATCACTAAAACTACTTTATACCTCATTAAACTAGCTAAGTTAATTTGAGTGCTAATAGACATCTGTACGTGAAATGGTTTTTGAGATATAGATTTCTCAAAATAAATTAACTAACTACTGATATTTCAGTATATTTTTATGAAATGTTGCTTTTTAAAAAGCTATATCTCGATAACTATTGAACGTAAATAGCTCTATTAGGGCTTAAATTTTAGTAAATTTATTCTACTTTAAATGATGTTCTCTTAGATTTTCTTTTGTTGTAGTAGTTTTAAAGATATAGAGCTCAGAATGAAAAATTAATTATTTTTAACGTTTTGAAACAGTCACCATTTTTTATTCCCCCTACCTATACAAACAGACTTATAAATTTTGACTAGTAATTATACCTAGTTTTCAATTAAGTAACTGTGCCTCCTCGTATTGATTAATGTTTCTGCTAGTAATAAAAATAAAAACTAGATCGAAACAAGGAAAACGCCGCCGCGGTGAAGCGACTATAGGAAGCAGGAAGGAAAAGAAAACTGCGAACCGACCCGGCAGATAAAGCAATTCCTTTAATAATACAGTCTTGATAAAGTATCCCTTAAAGAATCTTAATCCCTGTTATCATCAAATAATAGGCTATTTGTTTTACACTTATAAAATAAGTTGTCCAAATAAAGACCGGGAAGAAATTAGCAGTTAGTTCCAGAAGGCAGCGCTGCAGTAGCCCATGCGCCGCCGGCAGTCAGTGTTGTTGTGACTGCTCGGGTGTGAGGTTATTGCCTCTTCATGTCTCTCTGTTCTCTCTCCTTCTCCTCTTAGTGTCGACTGTATCTTTATTATTTCATTTATACCAGGATAAATACTATCAGGTGAGTGTTTAGTTTCTTGTCCTAACCATATATCGACAAAAAAAACCTATATCTCCATATCCAATTTTCTAACTATACATGTTGTTTGACTTAACATATTTTTTATTATCATATTTAAACATAAATACCAATTATATTCTCAATATTCTTATCAAACTAATCCCAAATTCAACAGAGAATAAATTTTAAATTGAAATCAAATCAATTTAATATGTCATAAAAATTATTTTTTATATTAAAAATAGACTATTTTCAATCGCATAAACTCAAAATTTTATACTGATATAGAGAATAGCCCAGTTTCCTGAACCATGTGCTCCTCAGTGGCACAGTGCCAACTTCCCAATCTGATAATGAACCAAATCTCCTCAACTGTTTTACTTACTTTTCACAATTACGAAGAAAATCAAAGAGTTATTTATTGTCCATAGGATGAGCGGGAGCGGAATAAGGCATATCCCGGAGGAGCAAATGCTCCTGTCGGATAGAACTAGGAATGGAACCAGCATTCTCCCTACCAACAATGGCAAGCTGAGTAAGTCTTTTTTTAATTTTTTTAAATTAAAATATAACAGTTTTTTATTCTGACATGTGTGCTAGGAATGTTGCACTAGAGCAGGAATAGATTTCACTAACATTATTCTAATAAATGTTAATTTATTCCTCTAAGAATATTTTGCTATAATTAATAAGAGTCCACTAAAACATAGATATCTTTGGCATTACTAAATACTTTAAAATAAGTAAAAAGTGTTATAGTATTATTTTTTTAATTAATAAAAATTAAATAATATTTTATTGAATTAATAAAAATATTTAACGATGGTTGACAACTCTGCTGAATAAAATCATGAATTCAATATCATAATTCTTTTTTTTTTTCTTTTTTTTTTTTTTTTTTTTATTGGAAGAAACATAAATATCATTGACATTACCGAATATTTTAACATAAGCAAAAAGGAGTTGCATTACTCTTTTTTTTTTTCAAATCGATAAAATATTTACCAATGCTTGACAACTTCACTAAAAAATCATGAATTCTTCATAATTCATTTTTTTGTTGGTAACTAAAATATATACATTTAATAGAAAAATACATATAATCATTTTAATTGTAATGGAAGTTAAAGTGTTTTTTTTTTTATTACGGCTATTTCATGTTGAGAATCGTATTGAGGTAGAAGATAACACTTCAAAAACATTGTTTATAATTCAAGAGTTTTCTACCAAATGTCAATATATTCTCTTTTTAAAAAAAAAAAAATTATTTATTTATATTCACAACTGTATTGAAATATATAAAAAAGTAAATTTGATGTTAGTTATACAATAGTATAATACAGACATGTGGATAATCTATCCATTTATAGAACTCCTCTTTTGAAAAGTTAGTATTTAAAAATTCTTATGACAGTATCTCAAGTTCAATTTTTGTTGAAAATGTTGATTTTTAACATCTCTTTGACAGGGTAAAATTAAAATTCAAAAATAAACTTTTTGGTTTTGAATTTTTATTTTTCAAAAAATCTTTACTTTACAAAAATGGATATATTAACTTTTGATATGAAACTCTTCACTTGTCAACAAACATTGTTTACTAATTCTCATTATGTAATGATTTTTTTTCAATTGTTACTTCATTACCAACAATTATGTAAATATGAAGTAATTAATTTAAAATTTTAAATCAGATAATTTATGTAGATTTTATTGAGATGATAAGATTGAAATAAAACAGAACAAATAGAAAAAACATATTTTATATTGATTAAAAAATGTATTTATTAATGTTTATTGTTTATTTACTTTATTACTTAAATTTATTTAAATATGTGAGGATTAATTTAGAATTTTAAAATTGAGTATTTTTATTATCAATGTTTCTCAGAAAGAATCGTTTTGAATTAGACTACACAGAAATTACTTTAAGAATACCCTTCATATTTGTTTACAAATACTTTAAATCAATTGATGCTCAAATAAAAATTTTAATATATTTATTTTTGATTTACTTTTTATTAGTGAATTTATTTTAATATATATTTTTTTTAATCGTTAAAAATTTTATAAAATTCTGACAATGTACAAGAATAATGATAACAGACTGATTATACCTGAGTGATACTGATACATGATACGTAGATTGAAAAAGACCACTATCATATTTCTAATCCAATTTGGTTTTAGAATTGCATATTATCTGTAAATGTGGTTTGAAATTTGCTGAGATGATATCAAATAAGAAACATCTTTCCTGGTAACTCAATTGTTCAATTAAAATAAATAAGTAAATCATTTTATGAATGGGATTTCAAATTAGAAGAAAACTGATTGAGGAAGAAGGGAGTTGTGAGTGATGGTAGAATGCCTTTATCAACAATGTTCTCTGTTGGGTTTTTTTATTATTATTTTTAATATCTTGTGATAATATATATGAACTTATTTTCATTATGGGAAAACCCAGAAAGGAAATTTTATAAGTTGTGAACATTTTAAATACATATATTTCATTATGTGCTTGTATTGTTTATTTTTTTTTTTTGACTACTTCAAATTTTAATTAAAATTTAATTTTTTTCTTACTGTATATTTTAATCATCTTAAATGAGGTCTTTTTGAAACTCATAAAATATACATTATTATATAATTATAATTCAATAGATATTATTGTATATAATTATTCAAATATACTGTCTGCAATGTTTGGATGCATTGAAATTAAGACCATTAATTTTATACTAAATTTACTAACACAACATATCATTGAAATATTATGTATAATATTAAACTAATTTAACATTAGAAATAAACTAAATCTTAATAGCACATAAAGGGTCTAGGGTGGTAGGTAGATTTATACATAAAATTTTATGGCAACGACAATCAATATACTATTTCTTAGATGATATATTGAATCACTTAACTTTTATTGTTTTAGTGCATGTAGATTGAAACTACTAGCTAGAATTGCCATGGCTACGACCCTTTTTCTTGAATGAACCATTAATAAATAAATATCATATCCATGGCAATTTTAGCTATTAGTTTCAACTATAACTAATTTTTGTCCAACACTGGAAATACTATAGCAAGGCTATAGGCAGGAAATTGAAACAAGATAGTAATAATAAATAATAAATAAATCGTATTCTATCGTACTGAATACTTTATAATTATGTTAGAATTTAAATTTATTTAACAAAAAAAATTAATATCTTTTTATAAAATTTCTTAAAATAATTTATATTTTTTTTTATTGAATACAAAAATCTAAGCTTTCATTAATCTATAAACTCTAGTTCATTGATTTTATTTTTAATTTTAATGCCCATTAAAGAAACATTATGCATTATTTTTATCGATGAGAATGTTAATTCAAATTATAAAATTTATTTTTCTTGACCTTAAATAGTTTAGATTAGACCCATTTTATTTTTACTAATTATAAATAAAATTAATAATATTAATTATTAATTTCAATGTCCATTAAAGAAAAAATATATATTATTTTTATCGGTGTGAATATTAATTCAAATTATGAAATATATTTTTCTTGACCTTAAACAGTTGAGATTAGATCCATGTTATTTTTATTTTTTTAATTTTATCAACTATATCATTATGCTCTATTTAAATTATAATTTATATTAAACAAAATCTAAAATATTATATAATTGCCATTTTTAATTATTGTACATGTTAGTATAAACTAAAAAGAAATTTAAGACCTTTTTTTTTTACTAAAAGAAATTAACAAAATGACTAGTGTATAATTTATTTTATATTACAAATTGTGTAGTAATATTTTTAGCCAAATATAAATAAATTTTCATTAATACATAAAAAAAAGAACAAATAGTGATTTTTCTCACTATACACTGATAATTCATGTACTGTGGGCATAACAATCCATATCGTTCGTATTGCAATTTACTTGCAAAAAAAAAGTATTTCTCTCTCTGGGATTTAGTATCTTCTAATTTATATTTTTGAAACAAAGTTTTAATGATATAAATTCTATTCTCAACATAGAAACTGTGTATAAAATTTCGACAGAGTTGTAATAATTTTCTTTCTTACTTTGTTTTTTTTTTTTTATTATTTAAGTTTTTTTTCTTCCACAAATTTGAAAATAAATATTAAATTTAATTAAATATTTAAATTGATTTATTATTTAAATTAGATATTTGCTGACAATAGAATACATACATAACTTAATCATATGTATATTGTTGTATTATCATTTTCATTTTTATGTTGCATTGTATTGTGTTCAGAAAAATAGTGTACAAATTTAAATCGTAACTACTGGTCTATACAGTCTGTCAAAATCATAAGTTTAAAAATATTTGATTGGTTTTAAAAATGTTTTTGACTCATTCATAATATATCTATCGAGACTGGTTTTATTATTTAAATAAAATAAACTTTATCCAATTAAGTCTCAACACTCGTTATTAGTACTTTAAATTTCCTACATTTTGTTCCACCTGGCCATCCTCTAATATTTACCTTAAATTCACATTCTCACAACCAACTATTACATTTTCATTGGCAGGCTATACTGCCCAGGTCTAATAAAATTATTCCGATTAACCTATGTACGTCACTATTTTATTTAAATATAAATAATTTTAATTTCAATTGATCTGAACACTCAATTACCCACCTAATAACAATACTATTTGACCTTTCTTTCAATCAGGTCTAATACAAATAGCTCTTTCATTGATAAATACTAAGAAATAAACCGATAACAGGGGAAAAAAAAATTAAACATTGAGAAACATGTGGCAGACATATTTGATTCATTCATTCAAGGGAACTCGTCTTAAAAAATAACTTTTTACATTTGGCCCAATCAGTAAGAGATAATATTTTCTTACTTGATTAGCTGATTCTTAATATGTATTTTCTTGTTATAATTAATTTTGATTTTTTTTTTAAATTAAAAAATGTATGCCAGCAAATTACAAAATTTAAAATTTAAAAAAAAAAAAAAGGAACCTGTTATTTTGGAAATAAGTATTTAAATTCTTTACAAAAAAATGAAATTTGATATTAATTCTGTGTGCTTTTTAAAATAATTTTTTTAAATTTACGTATAAAGGCATTACTTGATCTTATTTTATTTCATGTATTTGTTGATGAATGTATATTGTGTTCCAATGTTTTTTTATTTAAAATGGAAAAAAAAATTATATCTACTCTAAGTAATGAGAATTTTCATTTAAGAATAAATCCTCGAGGGAAAACCAAACAAGTTTTAAAGAAAATATAAACCTAAAAAAATCTTGGTTCTGTAATTATATTGTATTTAAAATATTATTTTAGTATAAGTTTAGTTGTTTTTTTTTTT
>NW_027107817.1:515425-520457 GCF_000696795.3 Halyomorpha halys | reverse complement strand
TATAATATAATTATATTTGTAAATATAATATATGTGAATGAGTTGTATGATCCATATTACGATTGTCTAAAAATATGACAGAATGTAATATTAGATTCTGCTATAAAAAAAAAAATTGATCCAGCAATTTTATTGGTGCTCAAAACCATTGTATATAAAATAAGTAATGTTTGTGCTTTACAAATGTGCTACTTTGCGCTCTTCTGTTAAATCACGTCAAAAGATCTTTTTTCAGCTTATTAAATTCTTTTAAGCGATAGAATATCAAAATTTACTTGATTGAATATCAATTTTTTAAAATTTATTTTAATAGAGAACTGTTTTGTAATAAATATAATGTTTTTTTATGTTTCTTATTATTTTCTATTTTTTTTTTTTTTTATTGGTATATTTTATTCGTTTTAGTTAATCGGAAAGAGAAAAATTTTATTGACCAATTTTTAATATATTAAAATGAAACCGTACTTTGTAAGGAAGTACTGTTAATGGACCAATAGTTGTGCAAGGAGGTGATTTGGTCAAAACCACACTCAACATTCACATTTTTACCCAATCAAGGATACCCATTTCATGAAACTGGGCTCCCAAACTCACAGAACTGACTCACGGCTACAGTGAAACAGAAAATTATCTGCCACAGCTGGGTTCGAACCTGGACTCTTAGAGCTAGTAAAACAGTACCTTATCACTGAGCTTTCCACTCCCATTTTAGTATATATAATCTATAACAATATTTATGTTTCAATTATTTTATTATAAATATTAATAATTTTTATAAAAATAATTTTGATTACGAAATTTTCTTAATTATGTTTATTTATACTCTTCTTTTTCTATCATTATTCTTTTGGAAAAGGTTCATTTAAAATTTTATTTATATTTGATTGTTAGTATTTTTGACTGCATAAAAATCCATTCGCTGTTAATAACTTAGTAATATAGCTTTTTTTAATTCTTCATTTACATTTGTTTGTTTTACAGGTCTTTAATATTAAATTTTATTATTGCTCAAACAGTAAAACTGTTAAAAGTAAACTCTTTATGGGACAAAATTTACAACTGTGAAAAGTATTAAATAAGCTATAAGAAAAAAGTATTTACTCATAAAAGATTAAGAATATAAAAAATGTTAAATAACTAAAAAAAAAAAATAATAAAAAGAAGATATTATGGCTCAAATATTAGTAATTAACAATAATTGATAATTTTCCTGAGAAATTTCTGGAACAATGGTTTAATTTTCACTTTACAATTAATTCATTACTAATAAATAATTTATAAACAACAGTTGAAAGGAATCATTTTAGACATTGGAGAAAAAAAAAATGAGTTTTTGTGATGGTAAGACTCTTCACGCCATCTCTTAGCTACTGTGGAAATCTTAAATCAATTGTCACTCTACATTGACCTAGAAAAATGTCAAACCTCGAGGCTAGGTATTGTTTATTGATTTGTTAGCTAATACCTCAATTAAGAATAAATAACGCATTTTACGCTCTACAATAATATATATTTTACAGTAAGTTTAATCTTCTATAGATTTAATTGGCTGTATCAAAATAAAAGCCAAGAGAACTAGCAAAATAAAATAAACAAAAAAAAAAATCAATTTTTTAAATTAAAATTGATTGATAACTTTTTTTTAATTTTCATTTAATTGTAACTTTATTTAATTTATTATTAATTCTGCTACGTTTATTTTGAAATGGGAAATTTTAATGGTTTATTATTATAATATAGTTTAATACTGAAATATTATCTTGATCAAGAATTATTAATAATAATATTAATAAAAATCAGGCTTTAGAGCCTTAGAGTAAAATGCAAAATAAAAATGAAATTATAAAATGTCATAAAACATAATAAAATAATGTAATTGGAAAGATAAAAATGAACAAATAAAATAATACCATATATCATATCACAAAACATAAGATGACTAATACTTCTGATCATAAATAAAAAGTAAAAAATCAAATACAATTAAACTAAAAGTAATAAATGAAAAGGTACTATTTCTGCTAATATACATATTTACAAGTATAAACAAAAATCTGAAACATTATGTGCAGAAAATATATAAACCTTATTTGAAACTTTCAATTGTTATTCTTTCGGAATTGGGTGGACAGAAGGTTGACGAAGAAACAGGATTTGAAGATTGGAAGGGTATTAGAACTATGAATGAAGGAGGGAATAGAGTTCTGTTGGGAAGAGGAAAGACCTACTTTCCTAAATTGTCTATGCATCTGTTTATTTAGAAAATATTGAAAAGTGAACTATATTATCCTATCCGGAGTTGGACTAAAATTAATTTCGATAAAACTCCATGCTAAAATTGTCATGGAAAAATGCATATGTACTGATGGTTTGTTAATAAATAAATGTTGTTTCCATGACAATTGTAGCTTGTAGATTTATCAAAATTAATTTTTGCCCAACTCTGATCTTATTCTTCAATGTATCAGCTGATCATAATGAATGTTTTGAAGTATTAACCATTTTCTTAATAACGCTATAATAATATAATTTAATATTTTTCTTTTATTTAACTAATTACTACTTAAAAGTATATTTATCTTAATATAAAAATGCCCTGAAGAAATTTTTCATATTAAATAGAAGATAGAAGTAGTTTAATACGTTTATCGTCGTAGGAATAGTAGTTTTCATGATATTTGCTAAAATAAATTGATTTATAGTAGTTCGAACAAATCTTCATTTGCCAAATTTATATTCATATGGGAATATCGTAAAAACTACTATCCCTACGAAGATAAGTGTTATACACAACTTTATAGCAACTTAAATTTCTTTTATTTTGAGTGCTGGTAGACATATGTGCGTCTTATGGATCTAGAGATATATTTTTTAAAAATCAAACATTTTATACGAAAAAATGGAAATTAACATTTTTTGAGTTTATTTTGTCAAATATCATAAAAACTACTACTCCTACAAAGAAAAACGTTATAAACTGTTTTATAGTAAATTTAACTAGCATTAATTTGAGTGCTGACAGACATCTGTACGTCCTATGGTTTCTGAAATAATGTTTTTCAAAACTCAAACTTATTGTCCAAACAACTATAAATCAATGTATTTTAGCCCATATCTTGAAAACTACTATTCCTATGAAGGTAAAGGTAAAACTACTTTATTGTACATTAAACTAGCTTTAATTTGATTACCAATAGACATCTATACGTCACACAGTTCCTGAGGTATAGATTTCTCAAAATAAATTAACTACCAATCTAAACTTACTACTTTCAGTAGATTTTTATGAAATGTTGCTTTTTAAAAAGCTATATCTCGAGAGCTATTGGACGTAAATAGCTCTTTTAGGGCTAATATTTCAGAAAATTTACTCTTCTTTAAATAATGTTCTTTTATATTTTCAAGTGTTGTTGGTCGTTTTTAAGATGAAGAGCACCGAATGGAAAATTAATGTTTTTTAAGATTTGGGGGCAGCTGCCACTTTTTATTCCCCCTACCTATTCTTGGCAGACTCATCTGTTTTGACTAGTAATTATACATAGTTTTCAATAAAGTAATCAAAAATATCGTCTAAGTAAAAGTAATCTAAAAATGTATAGCGAAGTTAAAATTCCAGTAAAAAGTAAAAAAAAAAATAATAATTATGTTTTAGAAAACATTATTAACACAAATACTATATTTTCTATTCCTTTACCTATACCTCATTTTACACGACCTATGGGTTGATCTCTGCGTTACACAGATAGTACAAGAGCCGGGAAGAAAAAAAGGCAGTTATCTCACCCCAATTTTTGATTTCTCTAATGAAAACTAGGTATAATTAATAATCAAAATTGATGAGTCTGACAAGTATAGTTAGTAGGAATAAAAAATGGCAGCTGTTTCAAAACCTTAAAAAAACATTAATTTTTCATTCGGAGCTCTATATCTTAATAACTACCAACAACACTAGAAAATCTAAGAGAACATCATTTAAAGAAGAGTAAATTTTCTGAAATATTAGCTCTAAAAGAGCTATTTACGTCCAATAGTTTGGTAGGTGTATATTATATTTATTTATTGATAAATATTACAATCTGCCACATGTTGGGCAGTAAGTAATAGCGATAACTGATTACATTCATACTAAAATAAAATAACATAAGAATAAAAATAAACAAAGAAATGAAAAAAAAAAAATTATAAATATAAAAAAGTCAAAAATAAATAAAAGCTCTCTGTAAATATATACAAACGAAAAGATAAAGAAATAATCGAACTATGTACAAGAAATAATAAATAAATAAAATAATGAGGTGTAGATAGTAGACCGTAGATTAATAATTGGAGAAGATGATCGGGGGAGGGGAGGGGTGCGGTCAGCAAAATAAAATATATATAAATGAACAAAAAATTATTTGTTTATGCCGACGTTTCGACCTGAGTTTCAGGTCTTCATCAGGACTATAGATGAAAAGAGATAACAACCATCATTTAGAGTAGCATAAAATTGAAAAGAAATAGTATACAAACAAATTTGGAATTATACACGGATAAAATAATTTTACTACCACTAATAATAATTATAATAAAATTTTACTACTACCCCTAATAATAATATAATTTTATTACTGCTAATAATAACATACTTCTATTACTTATTAATAATAATAAAATTTTACCAATAATAATATAATTTTATTAATAATAAAATATAATTTTACTACTAACAAGAATAATATGATTTTACTACTAAGAATAATATAATTTTACTACTAACTCTAATAGTAATATAATTTTACTAATTATATATGTGTGTGTGTATATATATATATACACATATACATATACATATACATACATATATATCTTTAATTTTTTTGCGGGGTAGGGGGAGGAAGTTATCTTAATCATTGACTTATCTTTCAGGAGTCGTAGTTATCATAGTTGTTTCTTCGAGAGCTTTATCAGTTAACAAGGCTTCGGTATCTGCCGGCTTAAGATCATCAAATGCTTCTGTTCTTGTGAAAGTTAGTAATAACCGGTGTTTCAA
>NW_027107817.1:506703-514960 GCF_000696795.3 Halyomorpha halys | reverse complement strand
TATATACATTAGAACCCCGCTTATCCGGCCGCGTGTCATTATTGTTGAAAACTATAAGGTAACTAACGTATATTAGAGAAAGCCGTTTTTTCAACAGTAAATCCGATCTATGAACTTATGAGAATCAACCGAGTGAAGAATTTCAGGGTAAGATACAGTAAATACCTTATATTATAATGTCAAGTTGAAAAAAATTGGGTACTTTGCAGAAGGTGAAGATGAATATGTTATAGTTGGTTATCCTATTAACTATCCCAGCATGCGCCAAAACTACTGTCACATGTAAACAGTAAATTTTGGCTGCCAAGTACAGCCACACCTTATAGCGCAAGAGTCCAAGAGGAGAAAAAAGGCAGATATCTCACCCCAATTTTTTATTACTATGTATAGTTACTAGTCAAAATTGATGAGTCTGCCAAATATAGGTAGGGGGAATAAAAAATGGCTGTTTGAAAGGGATAAAAAAATTAAATTTTTCATACGGAGCTCTATATCTTAAAAAGTAGGAACAACACAAGAAAACCTAAGAGAACGTCATCTAAAGATGAGCAAATTTGCTAAAATATGAGCCCTAAAAGAGTTTTTTGTTTGTTTGTTTGTTAGTTTTGAAAGGGCGTTTAACAGCTTGGTCATCAACGCCCGTTGGTTGTTGGCTTTGGTAATGCCTAGTTGTTTTGATCATAGCTATGGTATGGTGTACTGATCCGCACCAATTATAATTAAATTTGTGGCAATTATAATTTGTTTAATAATCGTAACGATATTGGAAAGTATGGTGAAAAGCAGATAACTGACTGTTCTAATTTTAAAAATAAGGCAGGTTAAATAGATAATTATAATAATTAAAGGCTGGTTATTAAGTTAGTCTGATGGATGAATTTAATGAATTTTTTGACTTTAATGAAAAAAAAGAGTTTTTTACGTTAAATAGTTCTCGAGAAATAGTTTTTTAAAAAGCAAAACTTCATAAAAATGTTGTATGGGACGTACTGAAAGATCAGTAGTTAGTGAATTTATTTTGAAAAATCTATATCTGAAAAACCATTTGACGTACAGATGCCTATTAGCACTCAAATTAAAGCTAGTTTAATGAGCTATAAAGTAGTCTATGATGTTTATCTTCGTAGGAGTAATAGTTTTCATGATATTTGCTAATATAAATTGATTTTTTAGTTGTTCGTACATTAAGTTTGATTTATGAAAAACTTCATTTCAGAAACCATTTGACGTAGAGATCTCTGCCAGCGCTCAAATTTACAGCTAGTTAAATTTACTATAAAATAGTTAATAATTTTTATCTTTGTAGGACTAGTAGTTTATATGATATTTGACAAAATACACTCAAAAAATGTTAATTTCTAATATATACATAATATATTCTATTTATAATATAATATATTCTAATATATATGTATATAAACCTCTCCTTTTGTGACCGCAACCCTGACTATCTTCATCATATTTTTGTAATTTTTAAATGTTTCTTATTTGTTATTATCTATGGTGAAAGTTTTTGTTTGTTCTATTTTATCATAATTTTTTATCGTTTATTTCAATAGTTGAACTTTAACGAACTTAGCTTCACTATCAGTTTTTAAACAAGCATTATCACTATCATACTTTCTCACAATTATGATATATACTTGCATGGCAGATATACAAATATCATAGATATTATAGGAGTTTATTTAGAAAATGTACATATTCCATGGGAAACCGAATGGTATATATAAATAAAGTGTAGTTAACATTGAAGCATGTTATTATATTAAAAATATTTAAAAAAAAACATTAAAGAACAAAAAAAAAAAATACAATACAAAAATTGAATGTTTTTGAAACAAGACTAACTATTGGTTCTGTGTAAAAAATAATTCTCAACCATTAACAACGAAAAAAATAAATAAATAAAAATACAAAAGTAAATATAAGGGTATATAATTAAAAAGTGAATGTAATAAATAAACTAATTTTAATGTATTAAAATAATTAGCTCCTATATACATACATATCTCTGTGGGTAGTAATGAAATATGTATAAAAAACTGAATACAGATAGAACACCTTTAACCAAAAATAGAACAACATTTATCTGGAATAAATAAAATTATTCCATTAAACATACGGTTAGAGAAAAAAAAATTAAAACAATAAAGCAAATAGGTATGAATTAAATATTATACTTGAATAAACATAATGAAAATATCATAAATTAATTTAAACATAATTGTTGAATCACCGATATATGTTACGTGAAAATGGACCTTAATATATAATTAGGGTGGCTGGACTGACCTGCTACATCAAACTTATCGTAATTCTCCCATTTACGTTTCAGTCCGCCCATACACGTACGTCTCGTCGAATCAGCTCTAATTACTTTTTTGTTTGTTAGTATTGTTTTTTAAAATTAATCTACCCTTACCTAAAAGAATAACATTGGACTCGGTTAATATTGGTACCAAGATTATCTCTCAAAAAGGTGAAACTAGCTTTTTGCTTTTTGGGGGGGAGGGCGGGGTCTTAGTCCGCAGATGCATGTGTTCCAAATCGAGCAACTTGCACACAATAGCGACTGCACAATAGGCGAAAAACCTGTTTTTCGTTCCACAGCAATGCCAAAATGTCTCTCTCTAAACATTATAGTTCAAAAGACCAGTGAAAATAAATAGATAAGGGAATACTAAATACTTTAAAAAAAGTATTTTTTTATTTTGAACTAACGTTATTATTTTCGAACAACAGTTTAGAAAGAAGAACTGTTGTTATCAAACGTTTGTCATTATTACATTTTCTCCCCTAATGAATACATATACGCAACAGAGGTACAAGAGCACAAGGGGAGAAAAAGTCAGTTATTTCACCACAATTTCTGATTACTTTAATGAAAACTTAATGTATGATTTCTAGTCAAAATTGATGAGTCTGCCAAGCATAGTAGTTAAAAGTAGGGGCAAGGGTAATAAAAAATGGTGGCTGTTTCAAAACGTTGAAAAAAAATTTCTTTCGGAGCTATTAAAACTACCAACAACACAAGAAAATCTAAGAGGGCATCATGTAAAATTGCTGAAATATTAGCCCTAAAAGAGCTATTTAGGTCCGACAGCTCTCGAGATATAGCTTTTTAAAATGCAAAATGTCTTAAAAATCTACTGAAAGATTAACTAATAATTTATTTTGAGAATTCTATATCTCAGGAACTATGTGACGTACAGATGTCTATTAGCACTCAAATTAAAGCTAATTTGATGAGCTATAAAGTAGTTTATGATGTTTATCTTCGTAGGAGTAATAGTTTACATGAAATTTGCTAAAATAAATTGATTTATAGTTGATCGGACAATAAGTTTAATTTATGAAAAACTTCATTTCAGAAAACAATGGACGTACGTACAGATGTCTGCCAGCGCTCAAATTAAAACTAGTTAAATTTACTACAAAATAGTTAATTATGTTTATCTTTGTAGGAGTAGCAGTTTTTATGATATGCACATATGAATATGAATTTGGCAAATGATAACTGTAATCGATTTATTTTAGCAAAATCAATTTATTTTAGCAAATATCATGTAAACTATTACTCCTACGAAGATAAACATCATAAACTACTTTATAGCTCATCAAACTAGCTTTAATTTGAGTGCTAATAGACATCTGTCCGTCAAATGGTTTTTGAGATATAAATTTTTCAAAATTAATTCACAAACTGCTGATCTTTCAGTACGTCCCATACTACATTTTTGTGAAATGTTGCTTTTTAAAAAGCTATATCACGAAAACTATTTAACGTAAGTAACTCTATTAGGGCTCATATTTTAGTCTTCTTTAAAGGACGTTCTGTTAGGTTTTCTTGTGCTGTTCCTACTTTTTATGATATAAAGCTCCGAATGAAAAATTAGTTTTTATCGTTTTGAAACAGCCGTCATTTTTTATTCCCCCTACTTGGCAGACTCATCAATTTTGACTATTAATTATACATAGTTTTCTTTAAAGTAATCAAAAATTGGGGTGAGATAACTGCCTTTTTTCTTCTTCGGCTCTTGTACTAACCGTACCACGAGTTATAGGTACATCTTGTAATAACAGGAGGTCTCAATCCTTAATCAATTCCCCATAGCTTTCCTAGATCTCTCTCATTCTGATTTTTACACTTACCGGATCATTGAGGAATATCCGATTATACAATCCGAAATTCTCTAGAACATAGTCAATTATTAAACAATTATATACGAATATAAAATAGAGTGTGGAGGGAGAAAGGAAGGAGGAAGAGAGGCGTAGATCTAGAAGAGATAGGAGGAGATATGAGGGGGAGTACCTGTGGGCGGCAGCTCGGCCCATCCACTCGTAGGCAGAGCTCGAGTATGAAACAAATAATTTAGTCTAAATAACTGGATAATTTATATATAATTAAATATCTTGTTTCAATTAAGTCTGTTTATCAGTTATACTAAAAATATCCATATTCCATCGCTATCTTTTTATTTTCTTGTAACATCTACGTTTCGGCCATTCTCAAGGATCTATTGATTAAAAGTTTCAATTACATTCTAATCATTATAAATTATTTTTTAAAAAACCCTATTTATCAGAATTAACGTTATTATCAAACTGTTGCAGGCTATTATGGCTTTGTTAAATTTTATCTCAGTCAATAACCTATTAATTCTAACCTTAAATTAGGGAAATATTATGCATCAATCAATTAATTGTTATCATAATGTGTTAAATTACATATTATTATCACAATTTTACTTATTAAAATTATTCATTTTACAATGTCTATCACTTTATCGACAATAAATTGTTTAATCTACGACTAATAATAACAGCGCGAGTTGATGAGTTGTTGAATTTACATTTAAAAATATAATAATAATGTCTATACTTGTAGTATTCGTTATCCATAGTTTAACATGTTAGAGCGTGTTAATTAGAGAAATATTTCTTTCTGTTACCACGTTAAAACGATATAACATTTAATATGGTCGAAAGTCTGTTAAATGGAGAATGACGTTCACGCAATAGACTAGCTGAGCCCAAGTTTTGTTTTTCGTGTTTGGTTACTTGCTCGTAGTGTTTTGATTGTGTTAGTATTATTTTGGATGTTTTTAAAACTAATAAAGCAATGGACGACAGTAATAATAATGCAATGACAGTTATCAATTAGCTCATCTTGATTCTCTTCCTAACAAGTTAAAAGATCAACAAGGCACTCAGTAGCCAAACTTTCACACAATTTACACTTTTCTTTCAATTTAGTCATGTTGTAATAAATTACTTTATTAAAAACTTAGAAGTAAACAATAATATGAAGTTTTGAAAGGAAAGGTTATAAAAGAAGTTGCTCAGAAAATCCGCTAGAAGCTCTTATGCATTTAGCATTTACCATTTAGTATGACTTTAAATAGGGCTGCTCACAATCCTATACTTATAACATTTAGGATGTTAAAACATTTTACATTTACATACAACATCATAAATACAGCAAATATGTAAACACTGCTTGGAATAAGAACCGCTTTGATGTTTGACGAAAGCCTGGAGATTAACCAGTAGCTCGTAGGTGGCCTGTTATAATAATTACAAAATGGCTCTTCTCCTAATGAATTAATATTTCCTCTCCTCGGTGAGTCAGTCCTTCGAGCTCCTTCTGGCTTATTTAGTGAGATATGTGTAGGTTTCGGGCTGTTTTTTTTTTTTTTTTTAATATATTTAAGGATAAGTTTATAAGTCACATATAACTAATTGATCTTGGTGTTAGTTTGAGAGCGCTGTTATACTTCTTTTCTGATAATAGGGGTATTCATGATATTGTGTTAAATGTAAAATGTTATAAGTATAGCATTGTGAGCAGCCCTATTTAAACTCATGTTTATTGGTAAATACATAAGATGCTCCTAGCGGATTTTCTGAGCAACTTGTATTAGTAACCTTTCCTTCCAAAACTTCACGTTATTGTTTACTTCTTAGTTCTTACTTCTTTGATTACAGTAATTTATTACAACATGCCTAAAATAAGTGAAAAGTAGAAGTGTAAAAGTTTGGCTACTGATTGTATTTTTCCATTTTTGTAAGTCCAAAACACAGGACAAAACAAAACACAAACTACGAGTAAGTAACCTAACACGACAGCAAATAAAACAGTGATAAACTCAGCCGGTCTGTCGCGTGACGTCATTCTCCATTTAACAGACCTAGTAACAGACTCTCAGCCATGTTATATGTTATATCGTTTTAACATGGTAAAGGAAGTAAATATTTCTCCATTTAACATAAGCTAATCCCTTTAACACGGTTTAAAATGTTAAACTAAAGATCCTGGAATAGAGAATACTCGTATTGTTAACCTCTTAACTTGTTCGCTAGAGTTAATTCGAGCGGCACTGTATTTTATGCTGCTAAAATTTTTCACGCTCGATTATAATCGAAAATTGAAAATAACAATGTGATAAGAATAAAATAAATAAAAATTATTTATTCTCTTCAATAATTCTCTATGTATAGCTTTAGCCTATGTTTACATATAGATGCTAGATTCAAAAATAATAATTTTGATTATTTTTGTATTTTAATTTTTTTTTGCCAAGATAGTGTTCTAAATTGTGTTTTTTTTTACATTAAACAAAATTATTTATTTTTGGCCGGTTTTTAAAATAAAAAAAGTGTGCGTTATGGGATTAAACTTTTTTTTTAATATTTATTTATTGCTATTTACAACTGTACATTATAATACATTTAGTAAATCTGATCTAAGTTAAATTGGAGTGTTACAGGTGTTTAGAGAAATTACCCATTGGTAGCACTCTAATGACATTTTACATTAGCTGGTCTCGTGGTCTTCTTCTTTTCAGGAGCCTGGGAGTATTGTCAGGAATGAAAGAGGATTCAAGGTTAGAAACTATAGGGGGTTTGAGTGGTTAGGAAGTTTGTAATGGAAGGAGTGATATCTGGTTCGGGCTAGATCGGTAACATAGGGAACATTAAGGTCTTTATGTATGATTTTATTTGTGACAAAGTAAGGAGCATTGAGGATTTTACGAAGGATTTTGGATTGCAAGGATTGAATACGAGAGGAATTCGAAGGTTTGGTGGAGCCCCAAAGCTCAATTCCATATTTTAGATAGGTCTTATTACAGTCATGTAGATCAGTCTTTTGAAATGGATTGGACGTTTAGAATGTCTCGTAAGTGCTGTAATAGTCGAAATCGACGTGCAGTTTCCTGTTTTTTCAGTCTGATTTGAACTTGATTTAAATTTCTACTTCGACCTAACCTTAACCACTCACGTGTTCAGTCACGTGGCCAATGGTTAAAGTAGGGTCTAGGCTAGGGTCCAAAGTCCTAAATGCCTCATTTTTGGAAAAATGCCTCACCGGTTTTTTTTTATGCTTACTCACGTAATGTTGTGAATTTCATGTTAATTTTATAGTGAATTTAACTAGCTTTAATTTGAGTGGTAATAGGCATCTGTACGTCACATAGTTCCTGAGATATAGATTTCTCAAAATAAATTAACTAACTACTAATATTGCAGTAGATTTTTAAGAAATTTTGCTTTTTAAAAAGCTATAACTCGAGAACTATTGGACGTAAATAGCTCTTTTAGGGCCAATATTTCATCAAATTTACTCTTCTTTAAATAATGTACTCTTAGGTTTTTTAGTGTTGTTGGTAGTTTAGTGTTTTTTTAAGGTTTTGAAACAGCCGCCATTTTTTATTCCACCTATCTATACTTGGCAGACTCATCAATTTTGACTAGTAATTATACATAGTTTTTATTGAAGTAATAAAAAATTGGGATGAGATAACTGCCTTTTTTTTTTTTTTATCCCAGCTCTTGTACTAATACCTCTAAAATATATTGTACCTAGCAATAAGCCTTAACGTGCGAGTAGGTCTGGGGTTATGGAAGGCAATCTACGTTACGGTGGCCTGAACATGAAGAGAATTGACATCGGCCACAACCACAGGGCGGATTGGACACAGCGGTTGGACAGATAGCTCTGTCTCTCTTTGAACCCTGGTCTCTACTGGTCTCTGGTCGAAATACCTTTCTTTGATCTTTGGGTCTAACCATCCCAGTATAGTGGATCTTCATGATCGATTTGTCAAAGAATGTGTCAAATGTTTGTAAAGTGGGTTACGACCTAATTAAATGTACTATAAAGTAGTTTATGATGTTTATCTTCGTAGGAGTAATAGTTTACATGAAATTTGCTAAAATAAATTGATTTATAGTTGATCGGACAATAAGT
>NW_027107817.1:499185-506518 GCF_000696795.3 Halyomorpha halys | reverse complement strand
ATACTTCAATAATGTTGCCCTTACCCCTGTTGAACAGATCCGCTACCTTGGACTACATCTGGGCAAACGACTAACCTGGAATCCTCACACAAGACTGAAAAGACAGGATACTGCACGACGATTTCGACTATTACAGCACTTACTAGACAAACGGCCTAAACTTCCAACACATTAGAAAAGACTGATCTACATGACTGTAATAAGGCCAATCTGGACATACGGCATTGAGCATAGGGGCTCCACTAAACCTTCGAATTCTTCTCGTATTCAATCCTTACAATCCAAAATCCATCGTAAAATCCTCAATGCTCCTTACTTTGTCTCTAATAAAATCATCCACAAAGACCTTAATCACAAAGACCGATCTACCCCGAACCAGATATCAATCCTTCCATTACAAAATCCCTAACCACTCAAACCCATTAGTTTCTAATCTTGCTTCCTCTTTTATTCCGGACAATCCTCCGATGCGTCTGAAAAGAAGATGACCTCAAGATCTTATATTGTAAAAATGTTTTTAGAGTGCTACCATTGAGTTTCTCTAGCTGCTTGTACCATACCATTTTGATTTCCTCAAATTTACTTGATGTATTTGTGTACAGTTGTAAGTATCAATAAATAAATTTAAAAAAATATATATATATTTATAAACTTGTCAGGAATTGATGAGGATGGAAGGTTAGAAACTAGGGGGTTTGAGTGGTTAGGGATTTTATAATGGAAGGAGTGATATCTGGTTCGAGCTAGATCGGTTAAAATGGAACATTAAGGTCTTCGTGGATGATTTTATTTGTGACAAAGTAAGGAGCGTTTAGGATTTTACGAAGAATTTTGGATTGTAAGGATTAGATACAAGAGGAATTCGAAGGTTTAGTGGAGGCCCAAAGCCCAAAGCTAGGCCTTATTATAGTCATGTAGATCAGTCTTTTGTAATGAATAAGTGCTATAATAGTCGAAATCGACGTGCAGTTTCCTTCTTTTCAGTCTAATTTGAATATAAATTTTTACTTCGACCTAACCTTAACCACTCACGTGGTCAGTCACAGTGGTTAAGGTAGGGTCTAGGCTAGGGTCCAAAGTCCAAAAAGCCTCATTGTCCTGAGTCATAACCGGTTTTTTTATCCCTACTCACGTAATGTTGTAGTGGTACTAAACAATAATAGCAAGTATTTTTCTTTTTTTTTAATGTCTGGGTTTTTTTTTAGTGGGCATTAATGTTTCGAACGTCTACATTCGTATTAACGAATGTTTAGTATATTTATAACCACGGCCCGTCTCAAAATGACTCCTCTTTTCCTGGTTCACTATAGTAAGCATTGTAGTAGTACGTACGTTTGACCCGACCACATCTTAGCGTATTTCGCCTGAATAATTCATGACCCCATGAAAGGAGAGGAAAAACAAAAAAAGAAGAGAAGATAAAAAATAGAACCAACCACAAGAATGCGGTTAAAGGATTTATTATCGTTCTTTACTTCCCTTAGGACCAATTGACCGGAGACAAACCGCAAAGCGGATATATTTAGAGCAAAGAGGGTCTTTGCCTTCTAGATCATAAATATAGACAATGGCAAGGCAATATATTTAGACCCGGAAGTACTTCCTGTCCCGACCAGGTCATCTGGACCTAATGTTGTGGGGGGGGGGGAGGGGGAAATGCTTTTCTGGACAAAGTTTTCTGTTTCCTTTTTCCTCTATCCGTTTTATATCTTTATTTATTTATTTATAAAATTGCTGTAATTAACAGAAAAACTGTTTACTAGCCTCTTTGATAAGTATATTTTGTAATAGTTATCTATATTGATGGAAAAAACATAAAATTAATTTATGTATCTACCGTAATTTACCGTATTAATTGAAATTATGAAGAAGTCAGGGGTGCGGTCACAATAAAACAAAAAAAGTTAACAACTATTTACTTGCCAACCTTTCACCCCACTTTATAGAGCTTCCTCATGGCTAAAAAGATTTTTAAAAAACAACTAACAATATTTTGACATAGTAGAATAAAATACAAAAGGAAATTAAGGTATAGCTAAAATTATATAAATATCAGAGAAAACAAAATAATATACAAATGAAAGAAAAGAGTAAATAAAATAGATTGGTTAAAAGAGATTAGAAAGGTTTCAAAATAGTAACAAAAACTATTTATTGTTAACTAACGTTTCGCCCCACTTTGCTGGGTTTCGTAAGGGCTGATAAAAATGGCGTTTAAATATAAAATAGATAATGTTAAGTATATAAAAAATTACGCAAAATATTAGGTTAAAATGAATAGAATAATGAATGAATGAAATAGAACCGTAGAAAAGAGAAAACAAAATTGAACACAGTACAAAACGGAAAATAAAACAGTAAGTTATGATTACATAAAAGTCGAGAAAGAATAAATACAATAACATTAATAATAATAATAAATAAATAAAGATCAAATCAGGACCACCCACCTGTTTCTGCTGAGGTCAATACGAAACTGGTAGCATATAAAAGGGGTATTCATGATGTTGTGTTAAATGTTAAATGTTTTACCATGTTAAATGTTATAACTATAAGATTGTGAGCAGCCCTATTTGAAGTCATGTTAAACGTTAAAGAGTTCCTTGCGGATTTTCTCAGCAGCTTGTTGTATATGCCTTTATGTTTATAACCTTCCTTCCAGACCCTCATGTTATTGTTTACTTCAGTTTTGATTTAAGTAATTAATTACAACATGCCTAGAGTGAGTGAAAAGTGGAATTTGTGAGAAAGTTTAGCTTATGAAATGAAATGAAAGTTCATATAGTGAGATTTTTATCTGGCGAGCGTTTACAAATTTTCAGATAGTAGAATGAAATTACATTGTTTTTTTTACTGTTTTTTTTTTCTCAAATGTATCATTAAAATTATCCATTCTGGTTATATAACAGGGATATGAATACCACAAACACACGAAAGAACTGAGCTGTCACAACAAAAATGGCGGCGATCTCAACTGGTCTATTGGGTGACGTCATTCTCCATTTAACAGACCAAGTAACAGACTCTCAGCCATGTTAAATGTTATTGCGTTTTACCACGGTAAAGGAAGGCAATATTTTTCCATTTAACATGAGTTTTTCCATTTAACACGGTTTAACATGTTAAACCAAAGATCATGAATACCCCTAAAGTTGAGGTGAGGAACCGTTAACTGTTTTTTTGTAGCCCTAATGAAGCCTTTCAAAGTGTGGCGAAATGTCAAATAAATAGTTGATTACTATTCTATTTTTAATCAATTGTATTAATTTTGTTTGTTCATTGTTTATAAATTGTTTTTATTTTTATTATGTTTCTTTTTTTTATTTCCTCCTGTCTAAAAATATATTTTAAAAAAATCTGTACTTCTCCAGCTCATGAACGGTTAGGGGGTGGGTAATTTGTAAGGAAGTACTGTTAGTAGACCAATGGTTGTGCAAGGAGGTGATTTGGTCAGAATCACTCCGACCGCCAGAGTTAGATAACGCTTGGTTGAATCATGGTTACAGTGAAACAGAAAATAATCATCTGTCACAGCCGGATTCCAACCCGGGCCCTTTGAGCTAGTGACAGTGCCGTACCACTGAGACATCCGCTCTCACTCATAATTATATAAATAAATAAAATTCAAATCACCTTACTGTAGCATGTAAAACCTATTTCCACCTTAACATGCATCAAGTATCTATTATTACCGTGTGGCGATCAGTATATAGTAATCAATAAAATATAGTCTATTAAAAATGTAGTAGTTTTATTATTGGTGATAATAAAGTCATTGAAGCTCGTTAAATGTTACAAAACGGTTTTGTGTTACAGTTATTATTAATCACTGTTATTTTAGATCTAAACTAAGTTAAAATATAGCTCTGGAAGTGTAACATGTTATTACAATGGCCGGAACTCCAGGCGGTGAATCGAGACTATGCCTTCCGGGTTCGGGCTGGGATAGCCTCCGCTCTGGAAAGTTATATATATTATATAGTAGATAAAATATTAATATAATATAATTAAATAAAATAAAATTTGTAAATAATATAGGTAAAAGTTTATATAAGTATAATCTTCGAAGAATCTTCAGTTCATTTCTTTAAGTAAGGAAGAATTGTTTCTAGATCAACGATTGTGCAAGGTGGCGAGAACATCTCTTGTTTATTTCAATAATAAAGAAGTAAATTTTTTTTTTATTACATAATGTGAATCCTTCTTTACTCAATGGTCTACTATGAGGATAAAACCTTTCTTGCATTAAGGAACACTTAATTGCTCATTGATTTACCGAGTTTACTCAAAATCGTTTGAGCCCTTAGGGAGAAAGTAAAACAAAAAATGTGCAAAATCGATTCTATAAAGTGGCACTTCAGGTTGTTCGAATTTTGCGAACAAGTGGCTGCCACATCCCAGGCACATACTCGCCTCAGATTCACACAATTTTTTTTAAAGGTTTGCTGGCAGAAACACCACCATTTTACGAGACTCTGATATTTGGACTCAAACGAATTCGCAATACTTTTCCTTCGTACTATATAATCCATATATAGGCATTTGAAAGTAACTGGTAGAGAAATAAATATGAAACTAAAAAAACCGTGCCCGTGTAGGCCTCGGCGCTTCGCGCCGAGGCGACATATTTCCGTGACAACGTATACTATATGCTAATATTACATAAATATAAATTAAAATCAATCCATTGTTATATATTTGAAATAATAAACCAGTTCACATATTGAATTCAGATATTTATTTTTGCTTGGTTATACAAAATATTTATACAGTTATACTTAATTCTAAGACTTTATTTCCAATATTCTATTCATAATCGGACGATGGTAGTTTAATTAATTCCAATGAATTTTATTATTATCACCATATTCTTAATTTCATGCATAATTTAAAGATCATCTCAGGCTTCCTTCCCCCACCACTACCTTCTCCGTTACGCTACACTTTTGCCTGCATGACTCTCAGCATCTATAATCCTCTTACCCCCACCACCTCACTCTTACCCATCCCCACCACTACCTTCTCCGTTACGGGACACTTTTGCCTGCATGACTCTCAGCATCTATAATCCTCTTACCCCCACTACTACACTACTAATTACCTCCCCCACAATCTACTTCCGTTACGGGACACTTTTTCTAACATGGCATCCCGCAAAATGATTTATAAGACGTTGTCACGTCAAAAAAAAAAAAGTGAATATTTAAAGAAAAAATATTATAATATAAATGTAATAAATAGATATAAAAAGGTAATAAATATTTATAAAAAGTAATAAATATTAAAAATAAAAAAAATTTGATTTGCAAAATAATAGATTAAAAAAAAAAGTATTTTCATTCAGAACCTCCGAAAACATATACAGGGACAACAATATGTTAGAAATCCGAAATGTTACTATAAATCGATATACAAGCCTGTGATCATGAAATCGGTTTTATTTTCATTTTCAAAACCTCCGAAAACATGTATAAGGACACCAATATATTATAAATCCGAAATATTACAATAAATCGATATACAAGCTTGTGTTCATAAAATCTGTTTTATTTTCATTTACAAAACCTCTGAAAACATACAAAGAGACCAAAATATGTTAGATTTCCGAAATGTTAAAATAAATCGAAACGTCAATTTTCACAAAATTGATTTTTGTTTTCATTTTCTACTTATATATTTTAAACTAATATAGGGACACCAATATGTTAGAAATCCAAAATGTTAAAATAAATCGATACGTAAGCGCGTGATCGCAAAATCGATTTTATTTTCATTTTCAGCACCTCCGAAAACATACAAAGGGACCACAATATGTTAGAAATCCGAAATGTTAAAATAAATCGATACGCAAGCGCGTGTTCACAAAATCTAATTTTTTTTTTCATTTCCAGAACCTCCAAAAATATTTATAATATATACAAAAAAATAATATAATTTGCAATATATACATTATAAATCTATTGTAACCAAAGATGAATGAAAAAAATTTCTCTTTTATCGTTTTGTGAAGTAAGCATTTGTTTCAATCGTTACTAAAAATGTATGTTTTAGATTTTTAAATATAATTCTTCTTTTCTATCGTTACCATTCACTAATGCTTGCTATATAGCGTACAATATATTTTTAAATTTTATAATATAATATATACTGATAGTAAATCTGCGTTTGTCGCCAGTACTATCGATTGTGCAATATCTATCGACAAAAGTAACCTTGTCTTTTTAATCAAATAATGATGAAATCTCTAATCGATAATGCCTGGACTCCGGCAGTTGATAACATTTCATAATTTATGTTTTTAAAAATTTGCTGTAACATAATTATTATTTTACATGATTACGGATGTCCATCCTTATAACCATACAATATTTAGTTACATCTAAATAAAATTTTATTAAATTTACGAATTTTCCAAAATATTGAGTGATTACAGCAAGCAAAATTTGAAATCCTACACAAACTGTCGGATCGTTTCATATAAAATGGCAGTTTTCAAAGGAAAGCTTATTTAGTGACACAACATTATAAAATAAAAACATTTACCCTAACATATTATCACCTTTCCAATCACGGAAGTAAAAAAAAGAAATGGTTTTGTAGCGATATGAAGTCAGATAATGCGTTTTTGACCTGAGAGTCATTTTCAAAAACTTTTCGTTTAAGGAAGTTACTCAAATTTCTGAATAGAATGAAATTCGTTGGAGATAACTCTGATGAATAAGGTGGCTATGGAAGGACTTTGTAACCCAACTCGTTTAATTTCTTCACTAGGGGTATTCATGATGTGTTAAATGTAAAATGTTTTACCATGTTTAATATTATAAGTGAGCAGCCCTATTTAAAGTAATGTTAAATGCATAAGAGCTCCTAGCGGATTTTTTGAGCAACTTGTTTCATAACCTTTCCTTCCAAAACTTCATGGTACTGTTTACTTCTAAGTTTTTATTAAAGTAATCTATAACATTTCTAAAGTGAGTGAAAAGTGGGAGTTTGTCTACTGAGTGTCTTGTCGAGCTTCTAACTTGTGAGGAAGAGAATCAAGATGAGCTAATTGACAACTGTCATGGCATTATTATTGTTTTCATCCATTGCTTTATTAGTTTTAAAAACATAAAAACAAGCTTTAGATCGAGTCTGACATCCGGGACTGTCTTACAAACTCCGTATATTCCTACCTCCTACATACTTTCTCATCATTCGTTCCTTTCTCATTAATAGAATATTCCAAGTAAACCACAACTGCTTACCCTTCGTCGTAAGCCTACCGACGGCCCTACCAGTTTCATTTAATAGGGGTATTCATGATCTATGTTAAAGCGTGTTAAATGGAAAA
>NW_027107817.1:472916-498860 GCF_000696795.3 Halyomorpha halys | reverse complement strand
AGAAAATCCGCTAGGGACTCTTATGCATTTAACGTTTAACATGACTTCAAATAGGGCTGCTCACAATCCTATAGTTATAACATTTAACAAGATAAAACATATAACATTTAACACAACATCATGAATACCCCTAATAACGTTACTCTTACCCCTGTCGAACAGATCCGCTACCTTGGACTACATCTGGACATACGATTAACCTGGAATCCTCACACAAGCCTGAAAAGACTGTAAACTGCGCGGCAATTTCGACTATTACAGCACTTACTAGACAAACGGTCTAAACGTCCAGTCCATTACAAAAGACTGATCTACATGACTGTAAGAAGGCCAATCTGGACATATGGAGTTGAGCTTTGGGGCTCCACTTAATCTTTCTGAAGCTCCACTAAATCTGAAATCCTCCGAGGCACCTGAAAAGAAGATGGCCTCGAGACCTGCTAATGTAAAATGTCATTAGAGTACTACTATGGGTACGCCTGTAACACTCCATTTTAACTAAGATCAAATTTACTGATAGTATTATATAATATACAGTTGTAAATTTCAATAAAGATATAAAAAAAAAAAAAAGATTGTCCTTGAGGATGGCCGAAACGTTGTACTTTTAAAGAAATAAAGAGTCTTTTGGATACAATTTATTTTATTTAAACAATTATTTTTTATATTACCAGCAATCGTGTCTTCATTAAAAACAAATGCTTCAGTTATAAAGTACTATTTGATTTTATGTCTTTATTTATTTTTAGGGAACGTGATAGAATCAGATAAAATGAAAATTTCCCCTTCGAAAATTATAATGTTTAAAAACACGTGATTTAAAAATTATTCAAATAGTTTTTTTCTGGGTCAAGAAAATGTCAACTTTTAGAAAAGCATATTCCACTTAAGATTTAGGTTCTCTTCGCGTTTAATGATTTATTTTATTTTAATTAGAGGAAGATAGTCCGGGTGGCGGTCAATAAAGGTTTCAAAATAGTAACAAAAACTATTTATTATTAACCAATATTTGCAGGGCTTCGTCAGGGCTGATAAGAATCATATTATCAGCCCTGACGAACTCTGCAAAGTGAGGCGAAACGTTGGTTAACAATAAATAGTTTTTTGTTACTATTTTGGTTCCTTTATTGACTGCCACCGGGACTATCTTCCTCCAATCTACTTCATTCGGTCAACTATCTTCTTCTAATATTTTCATTTAATATTATTTTATAAAAACTTTAGTCCTTAATATATTTATAAGTTAATTTAAATACGAAGCACAACAGATGTTCTCACATCGTTCCAGTTTGAGCAAGGGCATGTAAATTTAGCCAAGTACAGGAGGAATCGATAAAAAGAGTTATAAATACTAAACCTGACGCATGGTGCCCTAAATCCCTATCTCTCCCTTAAGGCCATCCAAAGTCCTAGTCTAAGGTTAGTGGCAGATGGATGTTTATCGATAGTTTGGCGTAATCAAGCGACAGGTAAGTGGACTCTACAACTCGGGTCATAACAGTACAAGAGCCTAGGCAAAAAAAAATAAAAGTCGGTTATTTCACCCCAATTTTTGATTACTTTAATGAAAACTATGTATAATTACTAGCCGAAATTGATGAGTCTGCCAAGTATAGGTAGGGGGAACAAAAAATAGTGGCTGTTCAAAACCTTTAAAAAAAATTCATTTTTCGTTCGGAGGTCTATATCTTCAAAACTATCAACAACACTAGAAAATCTAAGAGAACATTATTTAAAGTAGAGAAAATTTGTTAAAATATGAGCCATAATAGAGCTATTTACGCCGAATAGTTCTCGAGATATAGCTTTTTAAAAAGCAACATTTCATAAAAATGTTGCATGGAACGTACTAACATATCAGTTAGTTAATTTATTCTGAGGACTGGACAACCTAAGAGGACATCATTTAAAGTAGAGTAAATTTGCTGAAATATTAGTCCTAATTTACGTCTAATAGTTCTCGAGATATAGCCTTTTAAAAAGCAACATGTCATAAAAAATGCACTCAAAAATCAGTAGTTAGCAATTTTAGCAAATATTATCAAAACTACTACTGCTACGAAGATAAATGTCATGATCTACTTTATAGTACATTAAACTAGCTTTAATTCGAGTGCTAATAGATATCTGTACGTCAAATGGTTTTTGAGATATGGGTTTCTAAAAATAAATTCACTAATTACTGATTTTTCTGTACATTTTTATGAAATGTTACATTTTAAAAAAATATATCTCAAATACTATTCAACATAATAGCTCTATAAGGGCTCATATTTTAATCATTTACTCTACTTTCATTGATGTTCTCTTAGAATTTCTACTGTTGTTGGTAGTTTTAAAGATATAGAGCTCCGAATGAATAATTTATATTTTTTAACGTTCTGACTAACAGCCTCCATTTTCTATGACATATTGCTTTTTAAAAAGCTATGTCTTCAATATTGAACATAATTAGCTCTTATACAGTAAAGCAACGATCTTCCAATATTAATGTTATAGTTTTTAGATATGGTATAAAGTTTTTTTTTTTTAATATTAGTTCACATAAGAGAAGATAGTGTTTCCTCCTGACAAAGGCTTTCTCCAGTAATCCAGTTAAACGTATAGGCTCGCTAAGCTAACGTTAAGGTCCGGTTACTTCCCTATCCCTCCCTTCCACCCCCCACAAGAAAAACAACTTTATTTTTCTTTATTTCCACGTGTAAGGTCCAGTTCCCTTCGCCACAGTACAAAGGACTACGAACCTCCTCCTAGGTAGCAGTTCAGCAGTCCGTAACAGTAGACATCTTCGAGTCCAGTATGTTGCTTTAAACCTTTCATTAACTTTTATTAAGTCCTTTTACTCAGTAAAATTATTAAAATAAACAGTACGGACTTGAATGGAAGTCATATTTATACTATCATTAAACTGTTTTGTTCATATAATTAATATCCTCGATTATAATGGCTAATCTTTTATTCATACATAACTATTTATCGTAAATTAACTGCTTAATACGCATTTCATTTGCAAATATAACAGGTTGTAAAAACGTTATATTAATCTGTGTATGTGTATATATACACAAAAAAATAAAATAAATAAATATATATATATTTATTTTTTTTTTGTGACGTTTCGCAGCAACTTTATTGTTTGCATAGTCATCCCCTACAATGAAAAAAAAACAGCTTTTTAGAATAAATAATTTCTTTAACTAATTACTAAAAGTTACACTTACATAGTATAATTTAAGATTAATAATTATTACAATTAAAAGATTACTCACAATTGTCTATTACAGTGTATTCTAAATTGTGATCCAACTAACTTCAGGTTTGTACCAGAACTGAATAGGTTTTGAAATGGAGGTAGGTTTGCTTTGGCTTGGCTTTTCCATCATGTAACCATTTTTTTTTTCTTACCTGGTAGTCTGTCTGTTATTTTTATTTTGTATTTTGTCTGTTTCTATTTAGTGTTGTTAATTGTGTCTTATGTATTTACGAGGTTAGAGTAATTTGACATTTAAATTTTGTACTTCCGATTTTTTATTGAATGCTAGATTCTTATATTTTTCTGTAGTAATAATTTCTTTATATAGGGAAAAAACAAACTTTAAGCGAAATGTAAAATAAGTGATTACTATAGAAAAATATAAGAATCGAGCTATCAATAAAAAAAAAAATAGAGCCGAGAATTACTAACTTGTAAGAATTTGGTTTTAACTTTTTTGAATTACATTCTATTCTGAGTTCATTAAATAGTTTCATAATTTCAAAGTTCAATGTTTCTAATTTAGACCATTCTTTGCTATATTTTACCTAAAAGGTATTAACATTAATACATATATTTTTTTAATTAATTGCTATTAAAATTTTAAAAAAAATTAATTTCCAGGGGGCGCTAAGTAATATTTTTCCTGGAAGGGGACGGTAGGACAAAAAAGTTTAGGATCCACTGCTCTGATCTAATAATTACATAACATACAATTAAAAACATTAAATAGAAACTGACAAAATACAAAATAGAAATAACAGACAGACTATCTGCTAAGGAAAATAAAAATGGTTATGTGTTGGACATGGGAGAACCAGCGCAGGGATAGGAAGGGGCAGCTACCCCTCAGAAGTGACAAAAAAACCACTGCGAAATTATATATATTTTCTTAAAATCTTTGTTTTATTCGCCTTTTTCATGATGAAATGTAACAACCTGATTGATTAGGATTAATCTCCCGCTCCCCCCCCAGCTTTAATCCTGCGTTTATCAAATATGCCAAAATGAAAATTGTGCAAAAGTAAACAATGATTCAATGGACCAGTCCTGGACTATGGCTCTGGGATTATGGTTAGAGCTACCGATTCAGTGCTGGGACGTCTTGATATAGTTCAAAATAAGGCATTGAGGATTATTACTGGTGCGGCTAAATCGACACCGATTCTAGCCATGCAATTGCAGGCAGAGATCGAGTCCATAAAAGATAGGCGAAAAATGAATGCCGTCATCCTTTACGAGGGCGTGCTTAGGAATGGTAGTGATTACTGGGCCAGCATCCTTGGTAATACTAGGCGACTAAAAACGCAGCTAACATTTATTGAGGCAACGAAATCCATTATCACAAGCCAAGGCCTTAACTTTGAGATTAGAGAACCTCTGCCTGAATTGACTAAACAAAGCGTTTGGACGTGTCCATATGCTATAGTGCTGGATCTAATAGTGTCCATCAACAAATCCATGACCCCAGCGGAAGAACTCAGGACTGTGGCATTGGGCACAATTGCCGAGTGCTACCCTGAGCCAGAATGGATCCATATATACACCGACGGGTCAGCTACAAAGGCAAATAAAAATGCGGGTGCAGGTATCTATAGTAGCCTGTTCCAACTGTCAGCACCTGCTGGAGCAAACGCTTCCAATTTTGATGGAGAGGTAGCTGCTATTACTTTAGCTTTAGAAAAGCTTACTCGCGCCTGTGCAAAGAAGATAGTTCTGCTGTCGGATTCTAGGGCAGCACTGCTGGCAATAGTGTCTGGACATCCCTCAGCTAATGCTAGAATTCTCGCATGCCGGAAATCCATAGAATGTAAAAGAGCAATAGTATTGGTAATGCAGTGGATTCCATCCCGTTGCGGTATACCTGGGAATGAGGAGGCGGATCGACTTGCATGGTTAGGGGCTAGCCAACCATACCCGCTTCTTCCTATCACCAAGGACATGGCGAAAGAAATGGCCCGAAGCGCTATCACTGAAAGAGCAGAGGAAAGGAGTAGAGGAAAATGTAGGAGCAAGAACTAGGCGGCATTGCTAGATCCTAAGAGGTGCCCTCCATTGACTTTACCAAGAGTGGTGTCAGTGGCATGTTTCAGGTTGACTACTGGACATGACTATTTGCAGCACCACCTGAAGAGAACCTATTCTCTTCAAACCTAAGACTCCTAGAAGACCTAACCACTCCTAAGTGGCTGAGTCTTCAGACTGCGCCCTGTGTGGAGTTGGTGAGATGACTGGCGATCACACATTTGCATGTGCGGCAACAGTGGACTTGATTATATACAGGAGTTACTTCAGCAAAGCTAAACTGTTTGAAACAAAATGGCAGTAATGCCTCCTTTGGCGTAGGGGAAAAAAAATATTGATTCAATGAGAATCATGAAAATATATAAGTGAAATTAATAAAATAATAAAGTGATATCTAAAGTTACATAAAATATATTTATAGATATAATAAAAAAAAATTAATTATTATTTTTTCTAATTAGTATTATATTTCAAGAAGATAATTAATGAGCCTTATATAATAAGCATCTTACCTGCCTCTGTTCTTTGTTGTACTTCTTGAACAAAGAAGAAAGAGGGGATTATTAAAAATGTTTCCACTTGTAAACAGATTGTTAAAAAAGATATTAACGTGGAAAATAATTATGTTTCAAGGATTCTAAGAATCTGAGCTTTACTTTTTTCTGAGGAAAAGTTTGGCCCTTTAGCATCATTTGAAGAGTGTTCAAAATGCTTTCAAACTTTACATTCCTGACTCAAGAGTTACTGATTAAATGCTGGAGTTTTATATTTGAACTTTCAAAGGAAAGGAAACTGTAGGGAAAGATAGCAGTAAAAAGAGAAAATGAATAAAAAATAAATTTTCCAAGTATTTGTTTGCTTAAGAAGTTAGAAAACCCCTCTCTCTCTCTCTCTCTCTCTCTTTCCCTATCAGAGAAGACTTGTATCAAAGTTTTCCCTGAACATTCATTTTCCTAAAGTAATGTTCTTTTTTTTTTTTTTTTGTACTCTTCTTTATGTTGTCATCATAAGCTTCAAGAAGAGACTATTTATTGTGAGGAGAAGGTGGTCGGAGGGTGTGATCGACAAAAAATAAACAAATAAATGAAGTATATTTATTTGTGCCGACATTTCAATCTGAATTTCATGCCCACATCAGGGCTGAAAAAAAAAATTGATAATAACCTTAATTCAAAAACAAAAAAAATGTAAAGAACACAATAAATAAACAAACTTGGAAATATAAATAACAATAAATAAAGTAGATGTAGTTGATTAATACTAATAGAAGATAAAATCTAATTTTAAATAGGTAATAACTATACAAACTAAATCATAATTTTTTTTTGTTGAAAAAATACAGTTTTCAAGTACATATAGAAATATAATGAAAAATGTAATTAATGTCTAAAAATAATGGAAAACAATTTAAAACAACATACTATATAAATGAAAGAAAATGATATATATGATATAATGGGCAACAAAGAAAATGGGATATATATTACAATAGATGAAAGCTACACAGTAATATAGACCAGTAAAAATTAATAAGCTAAAAAAATAGACAGTGATCAGAAAAGTGAATAAGAAAGGAACAAGGGAAAAGAGATATGCTTGAGATAAAGTTGATCTTTATTAAAAAAGATATATTTTTTCAAACCTCAAAAATAAATTGTTCTCTATCTAGGAAGCATTGAGAACCAGAGTGGACTGTCCCATTTTGTGGAAGTTGAGAATAAAACTAATTTTTTGGTAATAAAAATAACCTCAGGACTCACATTAAAAACTAGTATGAAGGACTTTGACAAAAAATTTTAAAGGCTTAACATACTAATTTTTCTAAAAATAAAAAAAAAAAAATGTGAGTGGGTATTTTATCCAGTCAGCTGAACAAAATGGGCAACTATATTAGTCTTCAGGTTCTTCTGTAGATGATGGGTGACCTCAAGTGCTGTCGGTGAGATATATAAGGAACACTTCACTGTAACGTTTCTCATCATTTTTGAGTTTATTTGGATACTTTTGTTGTGGTTTTTGTGGATTTGTCTCTTTCCTTTTTTCAAATTGTTGTCAATGAAGTTGTTATTATTTTTATTTGAGATATTTCTACTGAGTTTTTTCTAAGAAAAATGATAACAATTTAGGAATTGCCTTATATCGAAGAAAATGCATTTCAGCTGGTCGGGCCATCATCAAGAACAATCTCACATTGATTAATTAAAATTTGCAGACTTTGTCCAAGTAAATTTAACACAGTTGGGCAGCATAACATTTTTAATAGTGTTTTTTTCTAGTAAAAGGAAGATGATCCAAGTGCGTTCAAAAGAACTCAAATACAAAATAAACTATTTATTATGACTCATGACTAATCAGGACTAAAAAAGATACAACTAAAATTAAGTAACATACTAGGATAATAAGATAATATGAAATAAAAATATTGCTAAAATTAATTAATAAAAGATATACTGTGAAAAATATAAATAAATAAGAATAACAAAAAGTTAATTGATAATTAATGAAAACAGAAATAAAATAAAATAAAAATAAGGTATTCTCTACTTTTTTTTACTCCTTTTATACATATATATATATTGTATTGATTAAAAGGGGAACCTGTTAAAAACAAGTTGTTTGTAATTTTATAAACTTATAACAATGTTTTAAGGTTGTTTATGGCTGTTTTAAAGTCTACTTACAGCTAAATTTAATGTATGAACTTCATATAATTTCTCTTGGGACTGTCTACCGATTATGGTTAATTTATTTGAATTAGCACATTGCTAAACACCAAAGATTTATGGCAAAACTTTTGGCAATTAATTGTTACCTTAGTACAGTGGTTTGCTGAAGGGAGCGCCACTCGGCAAAGACTAGTTTCCAACCACGTAGTACTACGTGAATCTAACAGATGGCGCTAGTATATGAATCCCATGTACTACTGTATTTTTTGTTTTTAAGTTTTATTTACTATTGTAACAAATACATCTAACTAGTGAGAATAATTTTTGTAATTGATAATACTAAATTATTTTATATTTAAATTAATTTCGTTTATGGATAGGTTAAAGGTATGTTAAAAAATAATATTGATAGAAACTCAGATCTATTAACTAATTATGTTGTTTTTTATATTAGTGCATATTTAAAATTATAGTTACATCAAAGTCACATTTATGGATAACTTATTTTTTAAATTTGTAAGAATTATTATAAAAATTATTGCATGCAAATAAAAAAAATGCATTTACCAAAAGTAGGCAAAATTTGGTTGTAAATAATACTGACTAAATTTTCATGGATATAGTTTTTATTTATTAATGGTTTATTAGCAAATAAATACTGTAGATATGATCATTTAATTATTTTTTTATTCATAAATAATTTTTCCAAGCTCTACAACATACATATACAATCATAACACTGAATGCTTTATTTTATTTTTTTTAATGTATTTAGATGATTGATCGTATATGAATATGAAGGAGATGTTCTGGGCTGTGATTAAGAAGAAATAAAAAATAATTCACAACTATTTATTTTTTACCGATGTTTCGACCCACAATTTACATCTTCATCAGGGCTAATGCGATGAGTGGATATTTAAAAGAAATGATTAATAGTTAAAATTTTCCAGCACCATGAAGACCTATATTGTGGATCGAAACTTGGGCAATAAGTAAATTGTCATGAACTATTTTTGTATTTCTCCTTAAACACAGCTCAGACCATCTCCTTCATATTTTATTTTTACTTTATTTACCAGTAAAATTTTGTTCTATTCATTGATTCGATTATTTGTTTGAATATATTATTGTATCTACATATTGACTTTTCATTGGAGGTATTTTGCCTATTGATTGGTCATTTGTTCATAAATAACTTTCGGACTGCTACACGATATTTTAAATTAATTAATTTAATCAAACTAAAATAACATGTATATAATTTAACACTTTTCTCTAATTGTACTTTTTATTTCAGTAACAACAAGTTACATTATAAATAAACATGGAATGAAAAGATTAGTAGATCTTAATCTATTTACCATCTAATGAAGTCATTTCCCTCATATTTTAATCCAATATTGCTTAGTAATAACTCAATTTAGAATTTCTTTTATTTTCAGAGACTTTAAAGGGTTAAAAGAAACTTTTCACTCTCCTATTCTTTGGCTAATCTCCCTAATCCTAAAGTTTTAACCATCTTCTTTAAGGGCTTTTACAAAGCCCTTGCCTCTATTGTCTGAGAAAGCCCACCATTTTCCTAGTCTACAAACAATATTCCTTTCAGATATTCTCACTGTTTAAGTATCTTCTATTTTTGTTATTCTCCCTTCAGTGTACGATTTGTGTCCCTGGTTGATTGTAGGCCTTTACTATTAATATATGGATTTGAAAAAAAGTCTTTATTTGGGGAGTGGGGACAGTATTACAAACTCACTTTTTTGGAATAGTCATTTTATTGCAGTAACAGGTAATAAAAAATGCTCAAAGTCCGAATTTCAAGCACCCATGTTTTTCACTACCCTGGAGTGCCTCAGGGTTAACTTTTACAAATTTGAATACTACTACCAACGACATGAAAAGAGATACAGAAAAGAATTGCTGCGGGAGGTCCGACAAGAGTAGTCATACATATTTTACATCATAACATACGCCGGCCTCATATTTTCAACCTCACAAGGTTGGAACATTTGAAAATTGTGAGGTACGTGCATGATAAAAAATTTAATTCGGTCTATAACCTCTTAGATTTTGCTAGCTCATATCGCCTGTTTAAATACCCAACCAATTGTGGGATTTGTGAGCGTCTCCACCTGCTTCCTCTCAACCCTGGTCAATTTCGTTTAACCTTAGAGAGTAGGTTAAAACCTAATTAAATAATTAACTTAACGCGTCATTGGGAGTTATAATCATTATTTCAAAGCCAGGACTCATTAAGCCATCACAGTGCAAACCATGAGCCGTTTAGTTTAAAATCCTCACATCTCTATAGTTTATAGGTACTATTAACACCATATTTAATAATTAGGTTGTAAATAGTATTTAATTTAATTAATTACATTTATTTTTGTTTATTTGAAAAGAAACATATGTATAAATACATATGTTAAAAACACATAATACATATGTTACTAGTTTATGAAATAGTAATTTCTACAACAGTCTTTTTGTGAAATAGATCACTCCAGAGGTAAGAAACAAAATGTAATCGAAAAAAAAATCAATGAAAATGTTTTTGTTTTTTTTAATGCTACTAACTCCAAGGACCAGGGTTCGAATCCGGCGGGCAGAAAATTGTTTTCTGTTACACTGTAGTCGTGAGTCAACCCTGTGTGTTCTGAAGCCCTCTCGTGGTCCACTCAGCCTCATAAGTTGGGTAAAAATCTGGCGGTCGAGCGTGATTCTGACCAAATCACCTCTTAGCACAACCGCTGGTCTAGTAACAGTACTTCCTTACAGTAATTTTTTTTTGTTTATTTTAGAAAATGTAGCACTTGTAGAGAAATACCCATTTACGTCTTTACTTTGTGTCATTTGTTCGACCTTGGGGAAAATAAAATACTTTGTCTTTGATTATCAACCTATAATCGTCATTTGATAGGTAATTAATATGAGTGAATGAAAATGACGAAGGAGTCTTATCTAACATTAAACAATCATTTATTAGAAAATATGATGACTATATCACTCGGTTATATTCCCAACGGATGTGGTAGGTGGCAAGTTACGTTGACGAATGAACTACGTCAAAAAGTTTGTGAAAACCTTTACTCTTGCCAGCGAATCAACTTTTCCTTCTAAGATATGAGATGAGTTGATTGGAAAATTTAGAATACAGAACACTTTGAACTATGTGATGCATTCTTGTGCATGTAAAATTACATTTGATTACTTTAACTATTGTAATGTTTTTCTTTTAAAAAGAAATAGATATATTTTAAATTTCTTTATTGACATATACAACTGTATTAAACCATATACAACCAGTATATTTTATGTTAGTTATACAATGGCACAATACAGACATGTGTAGAATCTACCCATTGATATAACTCCAATAACATTTCTAGAGAAGATCTCAAGGCCATCTTCTTTTCAGACGCAAAAGGAGAACATCAGTTAGTAGTACAAGAGCCGGGGAGAAAAAAAAAAGGAGTTATTTAACCCTAATTTTTGTTTACTTTAATGAAAACTATGTATAATTACTAGTCTAAATTGATGAGTCTACCAAGTATAGGTAGAGGGAATAAAAAATGGCGGCTGTTATTTACGTTAAATAGTTTTCGAGATATACTTACGACATCTACAAAGATAAATGTTGTAAACTACTTTACAGTACATTAAACTAGCTTTAATTTGAATGGTAATAGACATCTGTATGTTAAATGGTTTTTTAGTTATATATTTATATAAATAAATTCACTAACTACTGATTTTTCGGTGCATTTTTTAAGAAAATATTGCTTTTTAAAAAGCTATATCTCAAATACTATTCTCTATGCTCTATAAGAGCTCTTATATACTATATTTTAGTACATTTACTCTTCTTTAATTGATGTTCTATTAGGCTTTCTAGTGTTGTTGATAGTTTTAAAGATATGAAGCTCCGAATGAAAAAATAATTTTTTGAATGCTTTGAAGCAGCCATTTTTTATTCCCCCTACCTATACCTAGCAGACTCATCAATTTTGACTAGTAATTATACATAGTTTTCATTAAGTAATAAAAAATTAGGGTGAAGTAACTCACCTTTTTCTCCTCTTGGCCTCTTGTACTATCACGAGTGCTTTTTTAGTTCAAGTCGCTATTGTATAATTTAATTGTAGAATAAGCAATTTAGAGAAATTAATTCATTGAAAGTTGAACTATATAATTTTTTTATTTTTAATATTTATAACCTATATTAAATCCCCCGGAATATATCCCCCGGATATTAAATCCATCTTCTGGGGTTATAGATTGAACTATGGAATCTTGTTTTGCGAACTATTGGTTTGTTTTATTTGTTAATATTTCTATAATTAAAAGACCATCTGTAGATTGTCGACCTATATATAAGATATTTCCTTACTGCCAACTTGGCTTAGTAGATCCGGAACAAATTGTTATTTTATAGCCACTCAGGCTGGCATTCCGGACAGTTTTACTGCCCCGGTCATCAACCTGAACTCCCTTCTGAATCCTTGGCTGTCCTGGCAAATCCTGTTCATGTACACTCCGTTAACTACCATGGTGTAATTATTTGATAGTTGCAGTCATGGCATCATTTACTGTCACGACAGTTTTATTGTCTTGACAGTAATGTCCCTGATCTAAACTGGGGGAGCAAGTCATGGTCAATCAGGTTGTGACATTTCAGCATAGAAAAGATAATGAAACCAAAATTCTAAAAACATTATTTATAATTGTGTCAGTGCTTGGTTGTCGCATGCATTGATTATTATAATTAGTATTTGCGAAAAAAAACTTTTTTTATTAAATTAATTATTTTTTTCACTCCTAGGGGGGGGGGCACCTGCACCCTCCTGCCCCCTTCTGAGTACGCCCATGCGTACAAGTAATGTCAGTAGACAAACAGTTGCATTAACTGCCACGTTTAACTGTCATTAGTATACGCTTTGACAGTCAACTGTCGCATCATATCAACTTTACCCAAAGTAATGACGATAGGCGGAAAAACATTGTTCTTATATATTTGCAAAATAGAACTTAAAATTATATTGTATTGTAATTAGTTCATCTTGATTCTCTTCCTCACCAGTTACAAGATTAACAAGACACTCAGTGGCGAAACTTTTAGATAGCTTCCATTTTAGGCATGTTGTAATAAATTACTTAATCGAAACTTAGAAGTAAAAAATAACATGAAGTTTTGGAAGAAAAGGTTATGAAACAAGTTGCTCAGAAAATCCGCTAGGAGCTCTTATGCATTTAACATTTAACATGACTTTAAATAGGGCTGCTCACAATCCTATCCCTATAACGTTTAACATGGTAAAACATTTTACATTTAACACAACATCATGAATACCCCTAAAGTAATGTCGATTAACGGGGATCGATATGACCGATAAAGGGTAAATATAATTTCTGTCAAGAGGGTTTTCCGTTATATAGAGGTGTCCGTTAAGTTTCACTGTATATAGCTTCTGCTGTAGAATTGTTCAATAGAGAATTTTCTCCTGTGGTATCATCAGTGAAACACAAATAGGAAAAGACGAACGCGAAACGAAAGCGACCACCTTATCAAAGTTAATTAATATTTAACGAGCAGCTATTTGTATTTGCGGACGTGACTCCGAAGTCTTGACACAATCGTGCTAATTCTTTATCCCACATTGAACCTATAATTTCTCAAACCCAAATCTGTATATGAAAAGATAGTCCAGGGATGCGGTCAGTAAATACTCACAAAAAAGTAAAACTTATTTATTTGTGCTGAAGTTTTAACCTGAATTTCAGACTTTCATCAGGGCTGAAAAACAAAACGAGATAACAATCTTAATTCAGAGAAAAAGAAAATAATACCAAAAAAACTTGGAAATATACATAACAATAAATTAAGTAGATAGTTCATTGATACCAATAGAAGATAATAGGGGTGGGTATTCATGATGTTTAGGTTAACATGTTAAAGCGTGTTAAATGGAAAAATATTCCTTATTTTACCATGTTAAAACGATATAACATATAGCATGGTTGAGAGTCTGTTACAAGGTCTGTTAAATGGAGAATGACGTCACGCAATAGACCAGCTGAGCTCGTCACCGGTTTGTTTGTTGTGTTAGGTTACTTGCTTGTAGTTTGTGCATTGATTGTGTCAGTATTGTTTTGGATGTTTTTAAAACTAATAAAGCAATGGATGACAATAATAATAGTGTAATGACAGTTGTCAATTAGCTCATCTTGATTCTCTTCCTCACCAGTTAGAAGATCAACAAGGCACTCAGTAGCCAAACTTTCACACAACTTCTACTTTTCACTCAATTAGGCATGTTGTAATAAATTATTTTAATCAAAACTTAGAAGTAAACAATAACATGAATTGGAGGGAAAGATTATAAAACAAGTTGTTCAGAAAATCCGCTAGAAGTTCTTATGCATTTAACATTTAACATGGTAAAACATTTTACATTTAACACAACGTTATGAATACCACTAAAATACAATATTGTAGAGGTAAGAATAAAGATGGTCGGAAGCACAGCCAGCATAAACAACTTATTTATTTTTGCCGACGTTTCGACCTGAATTCCAAGCCTTCATCAGATCTGAAAAAAACAAAAAAGAGATAACCGAGATATAGCTATTAACAAAGCAATATTTCATTTAAAAAAATGCACTGAAAAATCAGAAGTCGGTGAATTTGTTTTGAGAAATTTATATCTCAAAAAGCATTCGACGTACAGATGTCTATTGGCACTCAAATTAAAACCATTTTAATGTACTATAAAGTAGTTTAAGCCCGGGTTAGTAATTTGTATCATTTTAGCTAAAATATATTGATTTATATGTGTTCGGACAGAATTTCATATCCAAAATGTATATTCATAAAAACTACTACCTTTACGAAGTTACGTGTAAACTACTTTATAGTAAGTTAAATTGCCTTTATGTTGAGTGCTGGCAAACATGTATACGTCTTATAGTTCATGAAATATACTTTTAAAAAATCAACAATTTTATCTGAATAACTAGAAATTATCATTTTGTCAAATATGAACCACTTCCACGGAGGTAAACTTTGTACACTGTTTTACAGTAAATTTAGCTAGCTTTAATTTAAGTGTTGGCAGACATCTGTACTAAAAATAAAATACGTTAAACCAAGCGGAAACAGTTGCGGCATATATAACTAAATATGAATGATCGCTAAAATAAATAAGGTAGAAAAAAATGAAGCTAAAGTTTTATAGAGTAAGTTACTAAATTAATATGAAAACGAAAGTTCAGAAACCATTTTATAGTTACTTGAGATATTCTGATCTCATTGATCGTTTACGTAACTTCAGCAAGAAGAGCGCGTATGCATCATCAATTTTAAAAACAATGGGCAAAGTTCCCAAGTCCATGTTGAATAAAATTTATTCCAAGGACCTCTTTGTATATTGTATCGTACGTAGTCAGTTGTCTTAACGTCTCGAGGAACAAATCTTCCTGTCAGCGATGCTCAGTTGTTTAATTTTTACTTTTTAATAATTGTTTCATTTTCATTAAATCAATTATTATTCCAGTCGTCCCATGATCGGATATGACTTCCTGGACTGCATATTAGAGGTAAATCTTAATCAGTCTATTCTATTCAAAGTTGTTATCAGATCTGTATTTCTTTATCGCGAGTAACTTCTACAATACATGTAGTATTTGTAATTTTTGTATAGAACTGGTGAAACGTAGCGCGATTCAATCTTAAACCATTTCACACGTTTGCCATTTGTGCCGAGTATTGCTTTGGATTTAAACTATTTTTACTATTAAAAGAAACAAAATAAAGATAAGCGAAATGAAAAGAAATGTAAATTTCATCAAAGAAGGTGGTAGGTGTAATGAGGTGTAGATAGTTGACCGTAGATTAATGCTTGAAGAAGTTTGTCGGGGGGTGCGGTCAGCAAAGAACAACATAAATAAACAAAATCATATTTATTTATTTTATGCCGACGTTTCAGGTCTTCATCAGGGCTATAGAACAAAAGAGATAACAACATTTAGAGTAACATACAATTGAAAAGGAATAGTATACAAACAAATTTTGTCGGGGGGTGCGGTCAGCAAAGAACAACATAAATAAACAAAATCTGTTTGTATACTATTCCTTTTCAATTGTATGTTACTCTAAATGTTGTTATCTCTTTTGTTCTATAGCCCTGATGAAGACCTGAAACTCAGGTCGAAACGTCGGCATAAAATAAATAAATATGATTTTGTTTATTTATGTTGTTCTTTGCTGACCGCACCCCCCGACAAACATCTTCAAGGTGGTAGGTGATAGAGAAATGAAACTAAAGAACCTATAAAGTCAACTTTCATCTGGATTTTTTAATAGATGCTTATTAATTTAATTACTTATGGATAGCACGCTTTTATATATGTACATTTGTTCGAAGTGAAATGGAAAAATAAACCGATAAAGTCAATCCGAAGGATTTCAGAAAATGTATTGACAACAATTTGATCTGCTCTATACAGCGGTAGACAATCCACAATCTTAGGTTAACAGAATACGCTATCGAAGCATTATGGCTTACGGTTACTAAGTCTTGTAACAAAGAGTCCAACGATACCATTCAAAGGAACGACTTATTTCGTCAACTTATCTCTTAAATGAGATAACGTCCGATATAGTCACTGCTAAATTGAACTGTGACACTGATTTGATTGTAAGTGGTCAGAAAGCCCACGAAAATTCTAGACTATGTTTTGAAGGAATAAGATGCGAGTAGATCAAACCAGGAAATAATACGAATTTCAACAAGTCGATTCAGTGTATCTTTCAAACTGGAATAGATTAATAAAAATAAATTAGATGAAGTTAGGAAAGGATCATTTATTGTAAAAAAAAAAGTTTCGTCATCCATATATGAAAATTGTAATGAAAAACACGGGGCAGCATTCCTAGCACCCTTTTCCTATAAAAAAAAAGTCTTAGACGAACGCAGGTGTAAATTATATTCGTGTAGGTTACTGTATCACCACTCTTCCATTCTAGCGCTCCAAGTGGACTATATGTGAATTATCGTATCTACCACGGGAGGTTATATGGTTTGTTTTAGTTTCAAATGATTAGTATTTTCGGTTATTAGTATAAGATTATATTGTTAGATTGATAAAAACTCGGGCTATTTGGGACTTATAGATAGCTGAGGGAGTTAAGCGCTTGTCTTATGTAGCGGCGCCGGTTCGAATCCGGCCTGGGTTTTTTTCCTTCATCGACCCCCTTCCTACTCATTTCAGAGATGCGGGAGGAGAAGGGGTTATCTAGAGGTAACTAGCCTATTCTAACCATGGAAATGAAAAATTTTGACATCCCAGATTCGAACCGGCGCCGCCAAAGTCCCAGGTGACAAAGACCGGCGCCTTACTCACCTGAGCTACGGATGGCTCTGGCCTGGGGGCTCGACTTTTATTTCTGTGGTTGCCACCAAAAATGAAAACTTTACCCTCCACAATGTTTGAGGTTGATAACCTGTAGATAACTCTTTCCCTGTATGACTGTTCAGAAATGACGACGAAGTTTGTCAAAAAAAGATTCATGAATAGCTTAGCAAGGGACTTTTTTTTCAATTGTATCGTTTTAGCTATCGTCTAACTGCCTACTTTCAGAGATTGGCAAAAATTAGTTATATTCAAAACTAATAGTTAAAATTCTCACGGATACGATGTTTATTTATCAATGGTTCATTCATGAATAAACATCGTATCCATGGCAATTCTTGGCAATTAGTCTCAACTATAACTAATTTTTGCCCATCTTTGTCTACTTTGTTCAGAATTACATATAAAATATGTTTATTCTCTATGGCAGGTGTGGCCAACTTTTCTTTATATAAGATCTACTTTTTATCTTATAAGTTTGTCGATCGCAATTTGTTGTCATAGGTGCAGTCTAGGGTGAGTAGGGGTGTGAAATGCATACTATGTTTATTCACTGTGTTTCAGTATCAGGTGCATTCCAGCAGAGATATGGGTGGATAAGTAATATATATGTTCAAAACTATTCCTAATTTTTTTAAATCACTTATTAAGTTTTGGATATATAAGCTTATGAAAAAAATAAATTTCCAGACCCAACTTTTGATAGCGTTCCGTACATGCGTTATCTAAAAAATTCAATTTTTCAAATTATATTCCTACTAATTGCAATTTAATTTTTTTATCAACTGCAACGTATAAGTTGTACTATTTGTTCGTAAATATGAAAAAGTTTTATTAATTTGCACAGTATGGCTGATAGATTAGATTAGATTTTTATTCAGGGCGATCAACATCTAGGTTATTACATCCTTTTTACTTTATTTATCTTCTTGTCTTTGACATTTGATAGTTGAATGTAGACTATTTCCTTTTTTACACTGGTCGATATTGGTGGATTTTATTTTCGAATGTTGAGTTTCTTTCAGAAATTTTATTATTTTGTCTATGGATTCTGCCGAGTCTTTAAGGGCCAATTCTCTAGTACGAGGAATTTTATTATTTTCGAAGGCTTGGCGAAATGATGAGCATTCATCAATCATATGCTTTATCGATAATGGGGACTGACAGGTTTTTTTTGGCATATAGATTGGTCCTCTTTTGTGATTAAGTGGAGGTGTGTTAATTTGGAATGTCCTATTCTTACTCTTGCAACAACCACTTCTCCTCTTCTGTTTCCCCTTATGGCACTTGTCCACTTCTGTGTGTTTTTTTAACATTTCTTAGTTTTGATGAGTGAGTGGTACGTCAGCCCACATTGAATCCCAATTTTTTCTGATTCTGTTCCTTAAAAATGGCTTTATGTCTTTCTGCTCGTAAATGTGGAGTGGTGGAACGTTCATTGACGGCTCAGCCTCTTTAGCCGCTTTATTTAGTATGGCTGATAATTTGATTTCAATATTTCACTTTCGCGTTTTTTTCTTAAGCAGGAAAATGCATCATGAATAATATGACTTACTTTTTGCTAATCCATCAATAGCTCGCTAAGTACACACCGTAATGATATACAGATATACGGCTCATCTACCAATGGAAAAACAATAATTATTATTTAAAGGCCCAAAAAACTCACATCCTGGAGAATTAAAAGAACATAGATAATTAATAACTTTTGATTCATATGAAATATGTCTGAAACTATTGCTAGAAATTTATGTCTTCTACAATCGCTTAAAGTCCATGGTACACGGAATTCCACCGCAGAGATTGCGAGCGATCGACGATCTACCCAAATTGGACTTGCGATCTACTTGTTGGCCACCCCTGTCTAGGGAACAGAAAGAAAGTATTAGTAAGAACCCTCGGTCACTTATCTAATATTTTTCGACCTGGTATAACCATAAGAAATATTTCATTTAGATCAGTGATCTCACGTCTTGTCATGGAGTAACATCTCCAAAAAAACGTTAATGTTAAGTTTTATTAATAAATGGAATATGTTCCGGGTGCGGTAAAAAAAAACAACTCGAATATTAATAGCTATTTTAATTGTGCCAACGTTTCGCCCCACGTTGCAGAGCTTCGTCAGGGCTAACAAAGATACAAACACTTAACATAAGTAAAAAAGTAAATTGAAAATTACAAGGGTTTAAATGAAACGTAAAAATTAAATAAGAAAAACAATAGGTCATGAACAAGAAATAGTTCCATTCCACTGCGAGCGTGATCCTGACCAAATCACCTCTTGCACAACCGTTGGTCTTGTAACAGTACTTCCTTACAAAATACTGAACCCCTGAACCTTTATAGGTTGTATCGGTACAGATGTTACATTTTTAAGCAACAATCAACATTTTTAAATAGAATTATTAGTTTATTTTTTTTTATTATTTTTTTTTTAATAACTTTATTGAAATTTACAACTGTATATTACATAATACATTTAGTAAATATGGCCTTAGTTAAAATGGAGTGTTACAGGCGCGTAGCAACTACCCACTGGTTGCATTCTAATGACACTTTACATTAGCAGGTCTTGTGGCCATCTTCTTTTCAGGCGCCTCAGAGGATTGTCAGGAATGGAAGAGGATGCAAGGCTAGAAACCAGGGGATTTGAGTGGTTAGGGAGTTTATAATGGAAGGAGTGATATCTGGTTCGGGCTAGATCGGTTACATAGGAAACATTAAGGTCTTTATGGATGATTTGTTTGTTGTTTGTTAGTTTTGAAAGGGCGTTTAACAGCCTGGTCATCAACGCCCGTTGGTTGTTGGTTTTGGTAAGGCCTAGTTGTTCCATAGTCGCAGCTTTGGTATGGTGTACTGATCCGCACCAGTGGGACTCATTTCCGTGAGATTTGAAATATTATCTAGCTAGGCAATTATTATTTTTTTAATAATCGTTACGATAGTGGAAAGGATGATGAATAGAATGATTTTATTTGTGACAAAGTAAGGAGCATTGAGGATTTTACGAAGGATTTTGGATTGTAAGGATTGAATACGAGAGAAATTCGACGGTTTAGTAGAGCCCCAAAGCTCAATTCCGTATACCCACATTGGCCTTATTACAGTCATGTCGATCAGTCTTTTGTAATGTGTTGGAAGTTTAGACCGTTTGTCTGGTAAGTTCTGTAATAGTCGAAATCGACGTGCGGTTTCCTGTCTTTTCAGTCTTGTGTGAGGATAGTCGTTTGTCCAAATGTAGTCCAAGGTAGCGGATCTGTTCGACAGGGGTAAGAGTAACATCATTAAATGACAAAGGGTAAAGGTGATTTGATGGGATTTGTTGGAATTTATCTTAATCCTCCAATTACGACACCATTCTTTGAGGGCTGTGATATGGGATTGGAGAGTTTGGGATACAATTAATGGGTTATTATTAACTGCGAGCACACATGTGTCATCGGCATACGTGGTGAGGATAGTGTTAGGATTGGTTGGGATGTCAGCTGTATAGACGGTGTAGAGGATGGGACCAGGGACACTACCTTGAGGAAGTATATTTAAATTGAAGAAAGAAAAAAAAAAGAAAGAAGAAAAGATAAATGGATTTGTTAAATAAAACTAGATTCAAATCGGAATCCGTGAGCTCATAATCTATTTTAATTGATAACGATGTGCATTGTTATCAATTTTGATATTGTTTTTTATTTTGTGAAGAGCGTTTACAAATAAAGTTTGCTTTAACAACAAGATTAATCTAATGCTTTTAAATTACATTAAAAAAGAATTTAGAATTTTATTTTATTTTTGATCTTTACTCACTTATATTTGTCAGCTCTGCAAAACTTATCTCTCTATATATTCGTGAAAAAACTGCCTGAGTGTGTTTGTAACCACTCAACGATTTATTGATCACTATATATCAAAGACGACAATGCCTATAAAGCTGCAATTATTAATTGAGGTTCTCCTAATGCTGTACATGTGCAATAATGTATACAAAAAAAATGGCAAAAGTTCGATTCCCAAGTAGTTTAAAAAATATTTTTAAAACGGAAGAGAAAGAGGGTTATCTAATACGTCCTTAGGACTAAACCTCATTATCTTCCATTGTTTTATGTATTTATTTATTGCAATTTACAACTGTTTTTACATAAAAATACATTAAGTAAATTTGATGTAATATAAAAATCTAATCATATATCTACACTAGAAGGTCTCGATGCCATCTTCTTTTCAAGGGCCTCGGAGGATTTTTCAGGAATGGAAGAAGAAGCCAGGTTAGAAACTAGAAGGTTTTCATGATTAGGGAGATTATAATGGAAGTATTGAAATCTGGTTCGGGCTAGATCGGTTACATAGGGAACATTAAGGTCTTTATATATGATTTTATTTGTGACAAAGTAAGGAGTATTGAGGATTTTACGAAGGATTTTGGATTGTAAGGATTGGATACGAGAGAAATTCGAAGGTTTAGTAGAACCCCAAAGCTCAACTCCGTATGTAATAGGTCTTATTACTGTCATGTATATCAGTCTTTAGTAATTTATTGGAAGTTTAGACTGTCTAGTAAGTGCTGTAATAGTCGAAATCGACGAGCAGTTTCCTGTCTTGTGTGTTGATTCCTGGTTAGTCATTTGTCCAGATGCATTCCAAGGTGGCGGATCTGTTCTACAGTATTAAGAACAACATTATTAAAGTATACTGCTGGGCAGTCAAACCTACTGACGACGAAGGGTAAAGGTGATTTGATGGAATTTATTTTAATCCTCTAATCACAGCTTCATTATTCGAGGGTTGCATTATGGGATTGGAGAGTTCGGGATGTAATTAAGGTTTATCCGACCACACATGTGTCATCAGCGTAGTATCTTCGATCTAAACTGTTATTATTAAAAAAAAAGAAACAAATTGAAAAGAGGCAAACCTAAATATCGACATAAAAGGCGCATGGGTGTTCCTAGAGGGGGGAGGATGGGGTAGGACTTCCCCTCTAGAAGTCAAAAAAGATTATTAATTTAATAACATTTTTTTTTTCAAGTAAATAATTGTAATAACTAATAATGAACTGCAATAATTATATATAATTTTCTTAAAATTTTTTTTTTGATTCCCTTGAAATTTCACTACCCGATTGACTATGACTTGTCGTCCCTAGTTTTGATCCTGGGTACGCCCTTGAGGAGGCAGAGATGATAAGAATTCATACGAATAGTTACAGATAAACAGATAATCTTCAGATAAATTTGACTTTCGTTGAAGTATTTTAATCAGATACGTGTAAATTTAATTGCCCTGGCATATAATATTTTTATAAAAGTTTATTTGTGTGATATACCTTAACTCCATTTGGATCACCAACCATCGCTGTGGCATGTGGAAACTTGCCATAGTTTGGCAAATGTGTAGACGCGCCTTAAGAATGTCTTTTGTAAGCTGATTTATAACCACCTGATTTATACCTCTAATAATGGCCAGGTATACAATGGGATGCCTCCTAACTCCCTGGCTGGATCATTCCAGGTACACTCCAGCGGCCTCATGACAACCTCTGATCTATAATAATATTTCTTCTTTTTTTTTTTTGTTAAATACCTTTCATGACAGGAGTTATAATTTTATGAAGATTCGGACCGAAAACGAAAAAAGAAAAATGTGAGAGAAAAAAATGGTTTTATGTGATTTATATTCCATTTTTATTATAAATGAGGAGATGGTTGGGGTTCATAGTACAAGAGCCCAAGACAAAGAACAAAGTCAGTTATTTGACCCCAATTTTGGATTACTTTAATGAAAACTGTGTATAATTACTAGTCAAAATTGATGAGTCTGCCAAGTATAGGTAGGGGGAATAAAAAATGGTGGATAATTCAAAGCGTTGAAAAAAATAATTTTTCATTCGGAGCTCTATATCTTTAAAACTATCAAAAACATTAGAAAACCTAAGGGGATATCATTTAAAGTAGAGTAAATTTGCTAAACCATGAGCCTTAATAGAGCTATTTACGTTCAATAGTTCTCGAGATATAGCTTTTTAAAAAGTAACATTTCATAAAAAATGCTCTGATTTTTTGTTCAACTGTTGTATTTTTCAAAATGTAAATTTTACATTCGTTACAACCAGCCAAAAATACGAATTTTTAGAGCAACTGAAAAATAAAAAAGTTTTGTTCATAACTTTTGCCTTCTCTGATCCTTTGTTTATTTATTTTTATTTTTTATCTATTTTTTCTGGAAAACCATAACAATAGTCTTTGTGGAAGGACTGAAACTACTGCCAAATGAATTAAGTTATTGGAAAACAAAATTATCAGAAAACAAGACAAGTTATGGACGATATTGAGTGAAACAGTTGAATCCGTTTCACCCAAATACCTCTTTTAGTACAAGAGCCCAGGAATAACTGAAAGTCAGCTATTTTTCCCAATTTTTTTGTTACTTAAATAAAAACTTTTTATTATTACTAGTCAAAATTGATCAGTGTGCCAAGTATAGGTAGGGGAAATAAAAATGGCGGCTAATTCACACTATTGAAAAAATTAATTTTTCATTCAGAGCTCTATATCTTTAAAACTAGAAAACCCAAGCGGACATCATTTAAAGTAAAGTAAATTTGCTATAATATGAGCCTAAATAGATTTATTTACGTTCAATAGTTCCCGAGCTATATCGTTTTAAAAAAGCAACATTTCATATATAATGCACCGAAAAATCAGTTGTTAGTGAATTTATTTTGAGAAATCTAAATCTCAAAAACCATTAGGCATACAGATTCCTATTAGCATTCAAATTAATGATAATTTAACGTACAATAAATTTGTATAAACTTATAACTATAAAATTGTATAAACACAGGTGCGAATACCACCCTACTAGTGTAGTTAAGTACTACCCTTAAGAAGATACGTGTCATAAACTATTTTATAGTAAATTAAACTAGCTTTAACTTGAGTGTTAATAGACATCTGTACGTCTAATGGTTTCTGTGATATACTTTTTCATAAATTAAAATTTTTGTCTGAAATAAAATTTACTCCTTAGATAAACATTATGAACAATATTTGTAGAACATTAAACTAGCTTTAATTTGAGTGCTAATAAATATCTCTATTAGGGCTCATATTTCAGCAAATTTACTCTACTTTAAATAATGTCCTCTTAGGTTTTCTAATGATTTTTGTAGTTTTAAAGATATAGAGCTCCGAATGAAAAATTAATTTTTTTTAACGTTTTGAAGCATCCACCATTTTGTATTCCCCCTACCTATACTTTACAGACTCATCAATTTTGACATTTGTTGGTATTTGGGATTAGCGTCAAGTGACAAACGTTTAGAACCGGTTTAAAATATAATTTTACGCAATGATTAACTCTAATTTTTGCCACATTGTGTTTTCCAACTCTATCTGAGCACTTGAAAGTTGCAGATAAATGACAAGTGTTGAATCACGATATAAATTAAATTTGGTCCACTCGAGATTGATACAGTAAAGAGTGGGTTAGTCGAACCTGCACCCGGATTGCCAATTAGTGCTTGCAGAGCAGCTCGAACTGTAAGTATAACATTGATACTAAGTGAGGCTATCGATTGGATATATTTGGATTGGTCCGAAACAGTAGGTTCTAGCTTATAATCTTATTTCGGTGACGTTGACTATTTAACCATTTCCTTTTTCGTTATAACAATTTTAATAGTTCCCTTGATGGTGGTCTGAAGACCGAAACGTTAGATAAGAATAAAGATTATGAGAGAAAAGGATCAAATTTAATTTCATTCCGACACCTGTTGAACAGATTCGATACTTAGGACTCCATCTTAACAAGAGACTTACTTGGAATCCACAAACAAGACTGAAACGACAAGAAACTGCTCGTAGATTCCGATTGCTACAACACTTACTTGACAAACGCGCTAAACTTCCCATTCACTACAAAAAATTATTATACAGTACGATAATCAGACCAATTTGGACATATGGAATTGAGCTCTGGGGCTCTACCAACTCATCGAATGCCCCCCGCATCCAATCCTTACAATCCAAAATCCTTGATGCTCCTTTACGTTACAAATAAACTCATCCACCAAGGTGACCTTAACATCCCATTCGTTGCAGATTTGGCCCAAAACAGATATGCGTGTTTTCATTCCAAACTCCTTATCCATCCTAACCCATTAGGTCTTAATCTCTCATCCCATCAGCAGTCCCTGATAATCCTCCGAGGAGTCTGAAAAAAAGTTGGCCACGGGACCTTCTTATTTAAATTTATGCTTTAAGCACCACCAAAGGATGGTTCCTCACCAAGATTTTCAAGTGTAATCAGTGTAAATGAAACATTCCACATTTTTACTTATTGTATTTATTATTTATACAGTTGTAAATTACATTAAATGAATAAATAAAAAAAAATTTCATTCCGTGAGAACCTCCTAATATAAAAGTCAACGCCGCGGAATTAAACCTGCACCGCTGTATAACTCAGGTTGCTAAGGTGATTAACGACATTAATTCTGAATTCAATTGAATTTTCAATTGTGAATTTATTTTTAATTAATTAATTCAGAAGCGAATTCTCCCTCTCTCTCTCTCTCTCTCTCTCTCTCTCTCT
>NW_027107817.1:455242-472842 GCF_000696795.3 Halyomorpha halys | reverse complement strand
CTCTCCCTCTCCCTCTCCCTCTCCCTCTCTCCGACTTTCTAAACATACATAATAATTACACAATAAATAAAAAATGTATATACCAAAGAGATATAGTAAACAAAACAGCCATGTCGTCACAGTAGCGATAGTTAATACACTTTTGTTGTAGGCACTTAGTGAGTTTGGCGTGCATAGTGTTAAATATGTGACTTTTGTAATAAAAAATATTATAAATGCGGCCACACAAGGTTTGGCAAAATGACAATAGCACATCGATTAGTTAAACACCTTGGGGTGGTCTGCTACAGTCATGGTAGGAGGATGTGGTACTTACACGTATCATGGACACCTCATGCATGAAAATCCCCGGTCGAAATGTCGCATAAGGAACTGATCTAACTGCCATGAATAACCTCTCTTAGTCTACACTCTTACAGATCAATAGGAAATCAAGAGGGATGGTTGAGTTATACCAACTGTTAATAATTAATATGAATGTAATATATAATAGGAAATGTTATTAACTAGATTATGTTTTTTTAATTTAACCTGTCTATATATGGAATAAATAGTAAGGAAAATATTACGATCTTGCAAAATTACCAATTCCTGTTTTCGGTATAAATACACGTTTTGAGATCCCTTGAGCGAAAATAGCTAATATTACAAGAGCCCAAGAGGACCAAAAAGTCTATTATTTCCCCAAATTTTTGATTAATTTAATGACAACTATGTATAATTACTAGTCAAAATTGATGACTCCATTGATGACTACAGGTACTATAGGTAGGGGAAATAAAAAATGGCGGCTGTTTGAAAACGTTAAAAAAAAAATTTCATTCGGAGCTCTATATCTCAAAAAGTAGGAACAACACAAGAAAACCTAATAGAACATCATTTTAAGAAGAATAAATTTGCTGAAATTTAAGCTCTAATAGAGCTATGTACGTTCAATAGTTCTCGAGATATAGCTTTTTAAAAAGCTACATTACATAAGAAATGTACTGAAAGATCAGTAGTTAATTAATTTATTTTGAAAATTCTATATCTCAGGAACTATGTGACGTACAGATCTCTGCCACCATTCTTGGTGATTTTTAGTGCAATTTTTATGAAATGTTGCTTTTTTAAAAAACTATATCTCGAGGAATATTGAATGTAAATTGCCATATTAGGGCTCATATTTTAGCAAATTTACTCTAATTTAAATGATGTTCTGTTAAGTTTTGTAGTGTAGTTGGTAATTCTAAAGTTATTTAGTTCCGAATGAAAAATTAATTTTTTTTTTACTTTTTCAAACAGCCGCCATTTTGTATTCCCCGACGTATACTTGGCAGACTCATCAATTTTGACTAGTAGTTATACATAGTTTTAATTAAAGTAATCAAAAATTGGGACGAAATAACTTACTTTTTTCACCCCGGCTCTTGTACTTTCACTAAATAGTATGCGTGTGTGTATGCACGCGTTAATGTGTGTGTTTTTGTGTGAACAGCTTAGCTTAACCATTTATCTATTTATAAATTGTTATTGGATCAATATTGAAATGTTAAAATAAGTGTGTGGTTATGTGGAATTAAAAACTAATTGTTTAGTAACTAACGTGTATCAGACTGGCACAATGTAATATACACTGCGCAAGCGCCTACAAGTCGATAAACTCCTGTAAGAACTGACATTTTTACGTTTTTCGTCATTCTCCATTAGGGGTATTCATGATCTTTAGTTTAATTAATATGTTAAAGCGTGTTAAATGGAAAAACTCATGTTAAATGGAGAAATATTTCCTTCTTTTACCATGTTTAAACGATATAACATATAACATGGTTGAGAGTCTGTAACTAGGTCTGCTAAATGAAGAATGATGTCACGCAACAAACCAGCTGAGCTCGTCACCCTTTTATTTGTTGTGTTAGGTTACTTACTCGTAGTTTGTGTTTTGATTGTGTTAGTATTGTTTTGGATGTTTTTATAACTAATAAAGCAATGGATGGCAACATTAGTAATGCAATGACAGTTGTCAATTAGTTCATCTTGATTCTCTTTCTCACAAGTTAAATTAAACAAGGCACTCAGTAGCCAAACGTTCAGACAACTTCCACTTTTCACTCAATTTAGACATGTTGTAATAAATTATTTTAATCAAAACTTTGAAGCAAACAATAACAAGAAGCTTTGGAAGGAAAGGTTTATAAAACGTTGGTCAAAAATCTGCTAGGAGCTCTTATGCATTTAACATTTCTTTTTTTTCTTTTTTTTTTTTTTTAATCCCCCTTCCTTGCCATCTCTGGCATACGGGGTGCGGGAGCAGTAGGGTAGTGCGCTGGGGCTTGCACATGCCACTACTCCCTATGATCACCAAATTTTTTTTTTTTCCTTTTTTATTCTTTTGTTAATTATTCAATTATGTTTTTTTTGCTTTTTTTTAACTGTGGTGCAGCCCAGCGCTAGGTTTAGCCTACGTCTGATGGAGTTGCACCTTGTCCACTGCATCCGTCTGGGTGCCTCCTGCAGTTACCAGGCTGGTCCAGCCCTCCTGGTCTCAATCCGGGTTAGCTTCCTCATCTTCTGGTGGCTCGCCGATGTTGGGCGGTCAAGTCCTTCCCATCGTGTAATGAGTGGGGCCCACCACCTCCTTCCACCCGTAAATGAACTCCTTGAAGAAGGGATAATTATCTTCTTCTATCAAACTGGGAAGGTCCGACTCGGCGAGGGCGTAAATCCCGGTCTTTCTCGACAGCCTGGCTCGGCATTTAACATTTCTATACTTAAAACATTTAACATGGTATAACATCTTTCATTTAACACATCATGCATAGTCCTAATGAAATATTTCTCCATTTAACTCACATTAACATGTTGAACTAAAGATCATAAATACCCCCATTATAAGTTAAATGTTATTTTTTTCTGAAATCTTCGATTTTTCAACGATATATAATACGTCATATATAGATAAGCGAAATTAAAAAAATAAATACATAAGAAGAAGAATTAAGAATGGTATCACTATTCATCAATGGTTTCCGAACATTAAAAAAAAAATTAAACGAATATTCCTTTGTCGCTGGTATTTTCATAAATGTCCATTCTCCTAAACTATTGGGTTGGAATGGATTAAATGTCAGATATGTTTATTTTGACGAAATCATTAATGTAAGATAACCCCTCAACTATCACGATATTAAATTAATATGTGGAGATTTCTCTTTCATTTTCATTCTTCATGTTTCTATCTATTGTGAAATATTCAAGTGTTTGTGTAATTGTCATCGATGGAATTCGATACATCAAAACTTTATATTCTAATATTAATTTAAACTTGTACATAGCTATCTGTACTGAAGTCGCGCATGCGCAGCTTGTTGATAATACTATCAACTCATTACAAAATTTTGTTGCTATCACTTTCACCATGGAAACGCCCCTATAATCAAGGACGTATGAAGAAAAATGGGAAATATCACTGTGAAATTTTCATTGACAAAAATTAATTATTGTTTCGATATCATAATGACTAAATAAATTCCTTAATTTGAATATTGGACTATATCTAGAAAACGCTTAACTTGGAATCTTCAGACAAGACTGAATAGCACTTACTAGACAAACGGTCTAAACTTCCAATTCATTACAAAAGACTGATCTACTTGACTATAATAAGGCCTATCTGGACATGCGGAATTGAGCTTTGGGGCTACACTAAACCTTCGAATTCCTACAATCCAAAATCCTTCGTAAAATGCTCCTTACTTTGTCACGAATAAAACCATCCATAAAGACTTAAATGTTCCTTATGCAACCGATCTACCCCGAACCAGATATCAATTCATAATAAACTCCCAATCCACTAGATTCTAACCTCGCTTCCTCTGCCATTCCTGACAATCCTCTGATGTATCTGAAAAGAAGATGGCCTCGAGACCTTCTAATTTAGAAATTTCATTGGAGTTCTATCAATGGGTATATTCTCCACTTGTTTATATCATGCCATTGTATAACTAACATCACATTTACTGGATGTATTTTTGTGTAAATACAGTTGTAAATTTCAAAAAATAAATAAATTAAAATTAAAAATTGGAAAGCTTTTGTTTTATTTTTAATATTAATCCAAAAAGATTAATAATTAATTAGAACCCACATTTTATACATTCATAAAAACGTTTTACACAAATTTTTGTTTTTATATTTTTTTTTAGTGACGTTTCGGCACCTTAAATATTTATTGGACGAGGACTTTCTATAATTTATATGAATTTTCATTTTACTTTATTTCTTACACAGATTTACAAAATGTTACTTTAAAAAAGTATTATTTGACAATTTTAGCTCATTTTTATGTTTTTTTGGTTCTGTTCGGTATTTGGTCTACTCACGCCTCCGAAAACCTAATTTGTGTATATTTTTTGTATTCCCTAGACGGAAAAAAAAAATATTGCATATCCGAAGGAACTTAATGGACAGATTTTATTTTATTTTTTTAATTTATTTAATGTAATTTACTACTGTACAAAATAATACAATAGGTAAATATGTTGTATTTTTCATATACACTTGAAAATCTTGGGAAGGAACAACCCATTGGTGGTACTTTAAACATTAATTTAAATTAGAAGGTCCCGTGGCCATCTTTTTTTCAGACGCCTCGGAGGATTATCAGGGATTGTTAAGGATGAGAGATTAAGAATTAATGGGTTAGAATGGTTAAGGAGTTTGGAATGAAAAGGCGCATATCCGTTTTGGGCCAAATCTGCAACGAATGGGATGTTAAGGTCTTTGTGAATGAGTTTATTTGTAACGTAATAGTGAGCATCAAGGATTTTACGTAGGATTTTGGATTGTAAGGATTGGATGCGGGAAGAATTTGATGGTTTGGTCCCAGAGCTCAATTCCATATGTCCAAATTGGTCTGATTATCGTAGTGTATACTAATTTTTTGTAGTGAATGGGAGGTTTAGAGCGTTTGTCAAGTAAGTGTTGTAGCAATCGGAATCTACGAGCAGTTTCTTGTCGTTTCAGTCTTGTGTGTGGATTCCAAGTAAGTCTCTTATCAAGATAGAGTCCTAAGTATCGAATCTGTTCAACAGGCGTTAGTGGAGTATTTAGGAAGAATACTGTAGGACAGGAATGTAGAAGTTTACGACGGAGAGTAAAGGTGATCTGATGAGTGGACAGAATTAAATCACAAATACTAAATTTGCTTCTGAGTACTGATACTAAATATATTGTTGCGTTTCATTGAAGATTAGCAACTAATTATAAACTATTTTTTTCTTATTTGTAATGTTTATTAATATTTTCACACCAATTTAACCTTGTGTTTTCAATGTTGTGTGAATATTTATTAATATTTTCGTATCAATTTAATGGTGTGATTTCAATGTTGAGGTATATGCTTTATAGAGTCTCAAATACCATCTTTATTGAGTCTTAGTCTCAAAATATCAAACTTCCTATATAACGCTTGAAATGCTATCTAAATCTATTTGCTCTGCCATACTTTCCCATAATAATTTCCTAAATGAGACTTTTTGACAAACTAACTCCCGGTTAAACTGAGATTTAGAGCAAAACTAAGTTTAACTAGGTAACCATACCAGGAACCTTCCATAGTTCCAGTTGAATCTGTTATTGAGCCAAGATTTATTGTATTATTCCGTTTCTTTCCAAATTAAATAAAATAAATTAAATACAGATAGACGTCGAAGACTTCATTGAATTAGTTGCTCACTATTACACTATTTTGTCAATTCATAAAATAAAAATATTTAATCATAGTTAATGTTTACTATTATAATTCACCTTATATAATTTATAAGGTAGTGATATTATAAGTAATTATAAAGTTTTAATTTGATATGAGGAATTCTTGACATACGTAGCTTTGGGGCTACACTAAACCTTCGAATTCCTACAATCCAAAATCCTCAATGCTCTCTACTTTGTTACAAATAAAACCATCCATAAAGACCTTAATGATCCATATGTAACCGAACTCCTTCCATTATAAACTCCCTAACCACCCAAACCCACTTGTTTCTAACCTTGCTTCCTCTTCCATTCCTGGCAATCCCCCAAGGCGCCTGAAAAGAAGAAGGCCTCGTGACCTTATATTATAAAAATGTTTTTAGAGTGCTACCAATGGTTGGTTTCTCTGCATGCTGTATCATACAATTATGATTTTACTTCAAATTTACTTGTTGTATTTTATGTACAGTTGTAAATGTCAATGAATAAATAAACAATAATATGAGGAATTGACAAAATAGGGTTGTTTTGGACTGAAATTAATGACCTGGGCAGAATAGCCTGCATAATTTTTTTTAAATTTATGTCGTTCCAAAATTGTATTTAAGATTGTTCTTGAGGGTGGCCGATTTGGCCGAAACGTCGGACTTATAAAGAAATATAAATTGTTGTGAGACTAAAATTGGATAAAATTTATTTTATTTTAACAAATCTCAAGAAAGTGTAAAGATTATATATAGATTAATACTTTTAATTAAAACTAATTTCCCATTTTAATAATTTATCACAGCATTTGCCTCAAAATTACTTTATTGACCTGGGCAGAATAGCCTGGAAAATGTTTTTAAATTATTTATGTAAATGTAAAAAATGTACATACAAAAAGATGTATTTAAGATTGTCCTTGAGGTTGGCCGAAACGTTGGTCTTTTAAAGAGATAAAGAGTGTTCTAAGAATTAAATTGGATCGAATTTATTTTATTTAAACATTGGTCTTTTATCTTCATTAATGTGAAATTGATAAAAATAAAGAATCGAAGTATGATGATTATTATTTTTAATTTGTCGGATTTAATTCGACTATAAACCCATTACTTATCTTTTATTTCGTTCTATACGAATCTCATAATCTTCAAGATTATTTTGTTCTATATAGTTCACAATAGCAATATCCCTGTTGATAGGTTTTTATTTTGTATTAAGTCTAATCCCCAATGTGGAGAAGCCCAAGGTGCCGCGTTGTGCAGCTCGCTATAAAGGCCAGGGAATGGGGAAGCCCTCAGTACCTGGGTTCAATTATTGCTTCTAAGAAGCGGGAACTTATTTTGTTTTTTGTGACTAATTCTCCCCCCCACCACCACCCCTTTTCATCAACATCATCAACCCCCTCCAAGTTGATATAGAGGCTAGTAGTCGGCTGTGGTCAGTGCGGTTGGTGTCCGGATTACTTTCTCTCCCTCCAGGTGAATGTTTTTTCTATTTTTAATTAGTCCATTGGTATAATAATTTATTTAAATTCATTAAAGAACTGTTTACTTTATTTATTAAGGAACTTAATATGTATATATTTTTTATATTATTCATTTAAAAAATTACTTCTAATATAGTCCGACCAAATGACATCTATTGGTCGGTCCTAAAATAACATATTAAAATAAGTGAAATTTAAATATTACATACATTATATTTTTAAGCTAGACAAGTTCAATATTAATTGTTCTAAAGTGATACAATTAATATTTTAAATAACAACTACCGTAAATAAAGTAAAAAATAAAAATAAAATAATAATTATTTAAAAAAAAATAATAATAATAAAAATAACTGAAAGGACTTTTAAGTGAAGTAAAGCTGCAAATTTAATATTAGTGAATAATATAATAGTGAGAATAAAACAAGATGATACAGAATATGATAAAAATAAGGATGCAATAATATCTAAATAAATAATATCTGTAACTAATTATACTGATATATAGCTAATTCTATATTAGGGTTAGGCACAAGTCTATCGTTCTGAGGTCTGCGGGTGGTGCCGGTTCGAGTCCGGCCTTTGGGGACTTTTTCATTAATTGGCGGTCCTATAAAATGAAAGACTAGAATAGGTTGGTCACCTGTGGATAACCTGGCAAACATCACATTCGACGTGGATTGCCTAAAAAAAAGAAGAAAAAAAGAATCAGTTATTGGGAATCATAGAAGTAAGAAACTGCCTAGTTAATTATTTCTTTTTTATATATGTATATATAGTTGACCGTAAAGATTTATGTATAGGAAGATGGTCAGGGTTGCGGTCAAAGGAGAAACAAAAATAGTTTACAACTATTTATTTTCCGACGTTTCGCCCCACTTTGTAGGGTTTCATCCGGGCTGAAAAGATACAAAATGATACAATAATAAGAATAAAAATACAATGATAAGAATAAGAATAAGTAACAATACCAAGAGTAAAAATTTTGTATATAAAAATACGTAAAATATACAGTTAAAAAATACAGGAGATGTACTTAAATCAAAAACAATACGTGGAAGGAAAAGAAAAACAAAATTGAGATTAAATAAACGTCATGAAAAAATAATAATTATACATAAATAAGTAATAATAAAGATATAAAATGATAAAAAATGAGCAAAGAAAAAGTCAATATATCAATATTTCTTTTTTAGTTTTCTTTGTGGTTGATTTATTAGTTCTTTTGGTGACAGATTATGTGGTGTGTTTAAGGGAGGGCGGAATCCCTATTACGTTTTAATATAACATTTTTTTTTTCTTGGCGATTTTAGTTCGATCTTTATTTTTTATTAATTTTAAATTAACAAAAATATTCCTGCCGACGTTTCAGACTTTCCGTCCTTATTCAAGTGCTTACTCTAAAAAAATGTTACAATGTTATGTTATATTAAAATAGTGATATTTTAGGTTTAATAATTATCTCGAAAAATATCCAAATTTAATCTTCATTATAATTTAATTTTTATTTTTTTTCATAACTTCATACTTTAATTGCATTAAAATCCTTAAAAAGTTAATTAATGGTCACTTCATTTCAATGGACGTTCAAAATTCATTTCATTCACATTCAATGGACATTTGGTCATATATTAAACCTTTATCCAAAACACGTCTATAATTTAATAGCTAATTTCTCTATAGCATAATAGTTCATAATGCCTTGTTCATTTTGTACCCCATCTGCCGAATAACTATTTTTCATGATAATTAATAAACTTTAAAAACGTAACAGAAATTTGTAACATTTTTTTTTAGTTATCTCACAATATACTAACACTCCAATGTCAATACATATCTATATGTTTTCATATTACTGTATATTCGTATAATCCTGTTATGCTTAAAGATGGTTGTATATTGTTTTATTTAGTCCTGATAAAGACTTGCGAAACTTTGTATAGTAAATATTAAAGAAATTTAATAATAAATATATTTTTCCATTTATTATTATTTTTAATAAAAAAAATATTTTTTTTGTCCCCGCTAAGGCTTCCTTTACCACGGCTGCAAATTTAACCCAAATATTCTACTTATCTAAGCAGGAAGGAAATGAATACATCATTTCAAACATAACTTTTCTTTCCTTAAGATTTGTTCTAGGAAAATAAGGCAGTTATTTCGCCCTAACTTTTGATTACTTAATTGAAAACTATGTATAATAACTAGGCAAAATTAATGATTCTGCCAAGTATAGGTAGGGGAAATAAACAATGGCGGCTGTTTCTAAACGTTAAAAATAATTAATGTTTTATTCGGAGCCCTATATCTTTACAACTACCGACAACAATAGAAAATCTAAGAGGGCATTATTTAAAGTAGAGTAAATTTCCTGAAATATGAGCCCTAATAGAGCTATTTATGTTCAATCGTTCTCAAGATATAGCTTTTTAAAAAGTAACATTTCATAAAAATTTTGTTTTGAACGTACTGCAATATCAGTAGTTAGTTAATTTATTTTGAGAAATCTATATCTCTGGAAATATGTGACTTACAAATCTCTATTAGCACTCAAAGCAGTAGTTCTCATGAAATTTGCTAAAATAAACTGATTTATAGTTGTTCGGACAAATTTTCATTTGCCAAATTTATATTCATATGTGAATATCATAAAAACTACTACTCCTACGAAGATAAGTGTCATAAAATACTTTATAGTAAGTTAAATTTTCTTTATTTTGAGTGTTGATAGACATATGTGCGTCTTATGGGTCTAGAGATAATTTTTTTCAAAAATCCAACATTTTATACGAACAACTAGAAATTAACATTTTGTGAGTTTATTTTTCCAAATATCATAAAAACTACTTCTCCTACACAGATAAACATTAACTATTTTATAATAAATTTTACTAGCTCTAATTTGAGTGCAGGCAGACATCTGTACGTCCAATGGTTTCTGAAATAAAGTTGTTTATAAATCAAACGTTTTGTCCGAACAACTATAAATAAATTTATTTTAACCCATATCATGAAAACTACTATTCCAACGAAGGTAAAGGTCATAAACTACTTTACAGTGCGTAAAATTAGCTTTAATTTGAGTGCTAATAGTCATCTATACGTCACAAAGTTTTAGTCACAAAGATATAGATTTCTCAAAATAAATTAACTAACTACTGATCTTTCAGTACTTTTTTATAAAATGTTGCTTTTTAAAAATCTATATCTCAGGTGCTCTTGTGCAAAAATAGCTCTGTTAGGGCTCATATTTTAGCAAAAAAACTTAGGTTGTCCAGTCCTCAAAATAAATTAAGTAACTACTGATATTTCAGTACGTTCCATACAATAATTTTATGAAATGTTGCTTTTTAAAAAGCTATATCTCGAGAACTATTGAATGTAAACAAACGTAAAAGGACTATTATTTCAGCAAATTTACTCTTCTTTAAATAATGTTCTTTTATATTTGATAATGTGGTTGGTAGTTTTTAAGATATAGAGCTCCGAATTAAAAATTAATGTTTTTTTAAGGTTTTGAAATTGCCGCCATTTTTTATTCCCCCTAGCTATATTTGGCAGACTTATCAGTTTTGACTAGTAATTATTCTTAGTTTTTATTAAAGTAATAAAAAATTGGAGTGAGATAACTGCTTTTTTTTCTTCCTGGCTCTTGTACTATAAGGAAGCACTGTTTTTAGAACAATGCCTATACAAGGAGGTGATTTCAAGATCAAGCTCAACCACCAAATGTTTTCTCGATTAAGGCTAAGTGGTCACCAGAACATACAGGGTTGACTCACGGCTACAGTGTTACAGAAAATAATTATCTGCCAGAGCCGGATTCGAACCTGGGTCCTTGGAGTAACTCAATGCTTCACCACTGAGCCACCGCGCTCCTTAGTCTCATTCTACTTTACAATATTTGTATCTTGAAAATTATTAGGCAAGATTAATTCATCACAATTATTATTAAAAATCAAGATGTTCGAAATTTCTTCTATCACGCTATCGCCAGGAACACCGAACAAATCAGATAAACACAAATCAACGACGTCACATTCTAAAAATAAATAATAATTTCAAATTGATTAATATGAAATTTACAATCGATTATTACGCTCACATCATATTTTGTTTCGTATACTGAAAACGTTGAGAGCGGGACTCAGTGGAAAGGCACTGTCAGTCTAAGGATCCGGATTCAAATCCGGTTGTGGCAGATAATTATTTATTTTATCACTATCGTCGGTAGTCAACCCTGTGGGTTCAGAACCCAGGAGCCTAATAAAGTAAGTGGGTAAGTTTAGTTGAGGATAAATTTGGCATTCTAGCGTGATTCTGACCAAATCGCCTCCTTTCACAACCGGTGGTCTAGTAACCTTATTTCCTTGCAAAGTACTGAACCCCTGATTCTTCATAGGTTTTTCGGTATCCTTTTATTTTTTTTATATACAAAAAACATTATGTTTTCATTTAGCTCTGATAAAGCCCTGTAAAGTGCTATTTAACAGTGCGATTACTTGGTAATCGTTGGTCACTGATAAATATATTGGTTTCTGTTTCATCCCAGGTATAACTCGCCTTAAATTTGCATTTCGAGTATTTTCGAGAATAGGTCATTTGCACTAAAAAAAAGTAATAATAATAAATAAAAAGCTGTACCATTACAACCCATTAAGGCTCCTGTATTCAGTACTTAGAAAGAAAGTATTGTTTTTTGGGACAACGGTTAGGAGGTAGTTTCTTCAAGATCACGCTCAACCGCCTGGTTTTCCCCCCAATTACGTGTACTTACTTTATAGAGGCTGGGTGTGCCATAGCAGTGGTCCCGAACCCACAGGATTGCCTCACGGGTACAGTGATAGGAAAATTATCTACCACAGTTACCATTAAAACCCTGGCCCGAGATAGTAACACAGAGCCTTACTCACTGAGGTACCCGCTCCTTTTTTTTGTACCATGAGGACCTCGAAATGTGTATTTACTTTTAAAAAAAAATTAGAATTTTTCAAGATCGCAATATTTACCTTACCCTTACTATATAATCCAGGAATAGTAAAAGTAATAATAAAGTGATAATAGGTCGTATAAGCATCGTAGGGATCGTCCCCCCTCGTAAGTGTGAGCATTGTGTCCTGGCCTTGAAGGAATTCAATAGAGTGAGTGAGCTATTATTGTTATAGACATAGACATAACATATTGTTATAGACATTACAAACCATGTCATGTCTTAACATTCAAAAAATGTCTTTATTGCGTTTTAAAATTATATAAAATACCACCACATTAAAAAAGTTTTTATGTATTTGAAACTAATATTTCTCTCTTATAAGGGCATTCAATTCATGTTGGTTAAAAGAGCTTACATTCAGCTTTCCAAAGGTTCTATTAAGGTTAGAATTGGTTAAAATATAGAAGAGTTATGAACAATGGAACAATGGTCACCTAAAAAAAAAAAAAAAATCTTCCAATTAAATCAAGGTGAAAAATTTTATAATTTTTAATTTCTTTAAAAATGGTATTTGAGGAGTTCAGACGATGCCAAAAACGAAAATGATTAACTTTTTCCTAAAAAACAAATTGCCCTATTTTACTGAAATCCTTCCTTATTATATATATATATATTTTTACTTTTAGTGGAAGATTATTGATTGACCGTGTGTAAAGATGAAAGGAATATGGTCCGGGTGCGGTCAAAAAAACTCAAATAGTAGAAATATACTATTTTAATGAGCCAACGTTTCGCCCCACGTTGCAGGGCTTCTTCAGGGCTGGACAGTTCCGGTGACATAGACATAAAAATTAAAAACTAAAAAAAGACATACAAATTCACCGGAACTGTCCAGCCCTGAAGAAGCCCTGCAACGTGGGGCGAAACGTTGGCTCATTAAAATAGTATATTTCTACTATTTGAGTTTTTTTGACCGCACCCGGACCATATTCCTTTCATTTTTACTTTTAGTAGATACAAAATCATTTAGTAGAATCAGTAATATTTTTTATTCTTCATAAAGAGACAAATCGATTGGCATATGGTAAATGAAAAAATATATAATTTTTGAGCTGCGTGCCAAAAATGATTAATAAATTTAATAAATCGGGCCAACCTATAATCTTCCCGGGAAAATCTTGAATATGAAATATATCAAGGTGAAAATTTTCTATCAGATTCAACCTTTGCCTGTTCTGTATTACAATGCAGGCCTGACTGCGGCTGCAGTTTGATTAACAAAAGGCTGCAGTTATAACAATTTTGGAAACAGTTAGTTCTTATCCCTCTTCTGCCTCGTGGTCTTCCGTACCCCTATGTTGAAATGGTCTGCATTTGCATAGGTCTATTAGTACAACAACTCAAGAGTTGTTCTATCAACGAAGTAGATAAATATTTAAAAAAGGGCCGTTCGTGGCTCAAGTGGTTGAGGCGCAGGTATTTGCCACTTAGGAACTTTAGCGGCGCTGGTTCAAATCCGGCCCAGTGTGTCAACTTTGTCATGCTGTGGCGGTCCCACGTAATGAAAGCTTGACCCCCAAAGAGGTCATAAAAAAAAATATATATATATATACTAATAAAAAGTTATGAATAGCTTTTAATAAGAAAGTGACAAGTAACAGGAGAATAGTTCTTTCTTAATTGAGCAAACCAAGAATTTAACCATAGTTCAAATCGAGCAGTCATCAGACTTAATCCTCTTCTTCGAATTGGAGGAAATTACCTTCGGAATACGCTGTTTGTAATTTAAATTTATTGATATAATTGAGGAAGCTATCTTGAAACTTGAACAAGCAGCATCTTTATTTCTTTTTCACCATCCTGAATTGCAGATTGAAGATAAGAATTTTCATTGGATCCGTGATCAGAATCTTACGATCTTCGCGCTTCAAATCATTTGAATAAGGGAAGGAAATATTAGTAAACAATTCTTTAGATATATGAAAAGAGATAGTTCGGGGAGCAGTCAGTGAAGGAAACAAATAAGGAATGAATAATTTATTAGAGCCAACGTTTCGGCCAAAATTTCAAGCTTACATCAGGGCTGCTTGGTCAAGATATTAAAGCCAATAGTGCAAGAGCCCAAGAGTAGAGAAAAGGCAGTTATCTCACCCCAATTTTTTATTACTTAATTGAAAACTATGTATAATTACTAGTCAAAATTGATCAGAAAAAAATATTTCAACTTTTCAAAGAAAAATGCTCTGAAAATCAGAAGTTGGTGAATTTATTTTGAGAAATCTATATCTCAAAAACTAATCGACGTACAAATGTCTATTAGCATTCAAATTAAAAATAATGAGGTTTAGATAGTTGACCGTAGATTAATGATTGGAGAAGTTTGTCGGGGGGGAGAGGGGGAGGGGGAGTGCGGTCATCAAAGAACAACATAAATAAACAAAACCATATTTATTTATTTTATGCCGACGTTTCCACCTGAGTTTCGGGTCTTCATGAGCGGTTATGGTATAGAAGGTAGGCTTACAACTGACGCAGTTGTATTTTTAATTTTTTGGATAAAATGTTTGAAAATAGCACAAAAACTACTATCTCTACGGAGATATGCGCTATAAATTACTTTATTTTACATTTAAATAGCTTTAATTTGAGTGCTGGTAGATATCTCTACGTCTTATGGTTCCTCAGATATATTTTTTCATAAAGCAAATTTTTTTTCCGAACAGCCTGAAATAAACTTTTTTGAATTAATTTTGTCGAATATCATGAAAACTAACTAGCTTTAATTTGAGTGCTAATTAATTAATCTGTACCTCTCATGGTTCCTGAGATATAAATTTATAAAAATAAATTAACTAACTTCTGATTTTCAATGCATTTTCTATGACATAATGCTTTTTAAAAAGCTATATCTCACGAACTATTGAACATAAACAGGTCTGTTAGAGCTCATATTTTAGCAAATTGACTCTAAGTTTAATGATGTTCTCTTAGATTTTCTAGTGCTGTTGGTAGTTTTATTATAGAGCTTAGATATATGTGCTGTGTTATCTTTTTGACTGTCAATTTTTTCTCTTTTCCTTGATTTGGAAACTACAGAGCAACTTGCAGCATGCATCCCCCTCTGGGCACCCCTGAAAGTATTTGTAAAACTTAACGGTGATATCGTCAGGGACCCTCTGGCCTCGATAAGTCTTGTTAAAACATACTTTTTTTCCTGCTTAGTAATTGAGAACCGATTGGGAGCATGGGAATCACTGGGATTTCCACAGACCTGTTGATCAGCTTTTTCCTTCTGCACTCGGCTCACCTTGCAAACTGCGGTTTCTCCAGGTGAGCTAATGTATGACGCAGGTGATCAATCGATTACGAGATGATGTTGTGACGTATTGAAAAAAAAAAAGAATTCTGTTAATTTTTTTCAGTAGTGAGACCATCAGATTTTATAAAGGGGATTTTTAAAGAAAATGTAAAATATGAAAAGACTGTGGTCCAGGTACAGTTAAAATAACTCAGAGAGTGAATAAACTAATTATTTTGAGCCATTGTTTCTCCTCATTTTGACGGCATTCCCTTTTAGCACAAGAGCCCTAGAAGAGAAAAAAAAGGTAGTTATTTCACCCCAATTTTTGATTACTTTAATGAAAACTATGCATAATTACTAGTCAAAACTGATGAGTCGGCCAAGTATAGGTAAGGTAAAATGGCGGCTGTTTCAAAACTTTAAAGAAAAAATAATTTTTCATTCGAAGCTCAATATCTTTAAAACTACCAACAACACTAGAAAACCTAAGAGGAAATCATTTAAAGCAGAGTCAATTTGCTAAAATATGAGCTCTAACAGAGCTATTTACGTTCAATAGTTCTCGAGATATAGCTTTTTAAATTGCAACCTTTTATAAAGAATGTACTGAAAAATCTGTAGTTTGTGAATTTATTTTGCGAAATCTATATCTCAAAAACTATTTGATGTACATGCATCTCTTAGCACTCAATTCATTTTTTTTTTTTTTTTTTTTAAATCACCAAAATATTGATAAAAACAAAATTTAGAAACCTTCTACAATCTCAACTATCCATATCATTTTGTTAAATGAAAAAAATAATTCAATTTGAAAATTAATTAATTCGAATTAAATTAACCTTGAATTTCCTTCTACAGCTATTTATTTTAAAATAAATTAAATGTAAGTAATGTTAAAAAATGAACGCATTTAAACCAAATCTGAAATTACGTCTAGATTTATAATCGAGGAAAAATTACTTTTATCTGTATTTGAGGATTAATATGCAATAAAAGGTTAAATGATCGTTTTTGTTTTGTTTTTTTAATTTGCTAATGCCATCTTAAAATAAAACGTATGCAAAATAATCCTAGAATTATTTAGGAGGAATAATCGAATCGCACTGTCACATTATCACGTTGTAACACAAGTTGTGTAAAGAGGTATGTGATGTTTAAGGGCATCCAATTAACTTCATATCGTCCATAACTTCTCTTGTTTCCTGGTTATTTTGTATTGAAATAACTTAATTCTTTTGGCAGGGGTTCTTATATATAAGGGGTATTCATGATGTGTTAAATGTAAAATATTTTATCTTGTTATATGTTATAAGTATAGGATTGTAAGCAGACCTATTTACATACCTACATTCTACATTTAACACAACATAATGAATACCTCTATGGTAATAGAAGGAAATATTTCTCCATTTAACATGAGTTTTTCAATTTAACATGTTAAACTAAATATCATGAATACCCTTATAATATATAAATTCTTTTACTCGTTTTCGAGTATGAGAATTCTTATATTTGTTTGCTTTAGAAGTAATGAAGTTAACGCTTTCTTTACTCTTTTCCAAAAAAAAAAATCTTAGGATCTGAGAAGGCGAAAGTTATAAACAAAACAAATTTATTTTTCAGTTGCTATAGAAATTCTTATTTTAGGTTGGTTATAACAAATGTAAAATTTAAATTTTAAAAAATACAACAGTTTTACAAAAGATCACAAAGCCCTCATGCAATCGGGAAAGATCGGTATCCAAATACAAGCCAATCCAAATAAACCATTCACACGCTAGTGCATGTAGGAATTGGCCATTATTTGGCAAACGTGTAGAGGCACCATAACATCATACGTATATTGTCATTGTATCATAAATAAATAAGTTTATATGCGTAATAAAAATTAAACGTAATAAAAAATTGTAACATCTAACGTTATTCCTATGATTACTTTTTTTTTTTTCAATATACTTAAATATTAAGTTTCAATAAGTTGATTACCAAATAAAACTTAAAATCCATAGAAATTCAGAATTAAAATTTGTTTACTCTCAAATTTACATAGCGTTTATTTTTTAAATGTTAAAGACTTTATTACTCCCTAAAAAAGGGAGGTCCATATACATATATAATAAAGAAAAAGTAGATGTAAATATAAATGTAAATAATGTCACTAT
>NW_027107817.1:448877-455192 GCF_000696795.3 Halyomorpha halys | reverse complement strand
GAAATCCAGCCTAATCTGGTCATTGTGCATCCTTAGGACAACCAGTGGTCCCCACAATGAAAATTAAACAAAAAAATTAATATATAAGAAGATGGTCAGGGTTGCGGTCAAAAGTGAAACAAAAATAGTTTACAACTATTTATTTTCCGACGTTTCGCCCCACTTTCCAGGGCTGCTCAAATGAATTTCTGTTCAACCGATTCATTTGAGCAGCCCTGATGAAGCCCTGAAAAGTGGGGCGAAACGTCGGAAAATAAATATAAGATAGTATAATATAATATAATATATAATATAGTATCATTATTTACATTTATATTTATTATTATTGTTATTTAAATGAGATTCAGGTCAAACTCTTACAAAGCATACAATACCAAATATAGTAGCATTATTTACATTTATATTTATTATTATTGTTATTTAAATGAGATTCAGGTCAAACTCTTACAAAGCATACAATACCAATAAATAAAGGTACAACTGATAATATTCCAAAGTAAATTCCTTTGATCTCCTTATCACTATCCTCTGGTGTTTCTTTTCTATTCTCTGTTAGTTTAGTTTCTCAGTATCAATCAATCTGGATAAGTGTTTTGTGGTAGCTGTATTATATTACATATTCTTCAGTTATGCCGCTGTTCATTAGTTTGATTCGAGCTAGAATCTTTTTTTTTAATAAGTATTTATTAATTCATTTTAAACTATATTATTATTATTAGTATTATTGTTATTTAAGATTAAAGATGAAATAGTTTCTAGTCAGTTGCTGGTTTAATGTTGTTATCATTTATTTATTTATTTTATACCAGATCACCCTTGTGGGCCTTACATGGTTGATATAACCGTTACATTATTATTATTTTTTTAACAGTTAATTATGGGGAGGGGGGGTATAGTCTCGTACAAAAGACACCCCTAACTATATACAATGTTATAACTAAAAGAAAAAAAAAGATAAAATAAATAAGTAAGAATAATGCTTCTTAATAAAAGAGAAAAGTAAAATTAATGACATTTGTAGACTTAATAAAACAAACAATTGCCCTCTAATAGTAAAAAAACAAGTTAATTTGAAAAAAAAAAAAAAGACGAGAGAAGAAAAAAAAATAATAAAAGAGAAGTAGTGTGAATAATGAATTAATAAATATAGAATTTATAACAGAATGTCCTGCAGCAGCCTTGGCTTCAGTCTTTAGGTCGAGGTTGGGATTCCCAGGTTGTATGTCACTACTCCTTTAACTGTCGGCAACTGGGAGTGGAACTTCATGAACCATTTTTTTTTATGTAATCCTCTATTGACTCCATCTGTAATTCGTGATGCAATTGGCTATTTCTTATGAACCAAGGATCATTATAATGTTGTTGTTTTAAATAAAATTATTTTGAACTTCATTGAATTAAAAAAAAATATTGGAAGATTGTTAACTGACCGTTTATAAATAACATAAGGAAAATGCTCCAGGTGCGGTAAAAAAATTACTCAAATTGTACAACAACTATCTATTATGAACCAATGTTTTGGTCCACTTTGCAGGGCTTTGTCAGGACTAAAAAAAGAAACAGAAAACTAAGGGACTAAGATGACCTAAAATAAAAAGTAAGCTAAGGTGGGTCTAAAAGATAATATAAAATGAACAAAGTAAATTTTAAAAAATAAAAATAAATTGTACAACAATAAGTATAAATAAGAAGTAAAATAACAGGAATAAGGAAATAAAAATATAAAGTTATATAATCCAAAAGAAAAATGAATATTTTAATTTAATAATAATAATTTAAAATTAAAGTTATGGCAGAAAAATAATGAGAAAAAAAATATATGTAATTAATGAAATATGTAAGTAAAATATCAGAATAAAGAAACAAAATATAAAATTAAGTAAGACAAAAAAGTAATTAGTTAATATGACAATAATAATATGTGGTGAACATAACTTAATAATGTGGGTGAGGAAGAAGTAATAAGGAAAGAGTAGAAAAGGAGGAGGGATGTAAGAAGAAAGATGAGAAAAATGAAAAGAAAACTTTAAAAACAAACCCATCACCACACACACCTCTATACTTGGCTTTAACATCTCGTCCAAGTAGGATCGTTTTTAACATTTTATTTTAATTTTTCTCATCTTTCTTTTTACAGCCCTTCTTCTTTTCTCATCTTTTCTTATTATTCCCTGTTCACATTATTAGTTATGTTCACCATATATTATTATTGTCATATTGACTACTTATTTTGTCTTATTTAACTTTATATTTTGTTTCTTTATTCTAGTATTTTACTTACATATTTCATTTATCACATATATTTTCTTTCTCATTTTTTTTTTGTTTGTTTTTTCCATAATTTTAATTTTAAATTATTATTAAAATAAATAAAAAGAATTTTAGTAAAGTATTAAACATATAATGAACAGGAGAAGTAATAACAAATAGAAAAGTAAATATAAGAGAAACATAAAATAAATATAATACTAAAAAATTGAGGAAATGAGATAAGAATAAATAAAGGTTTAAAAAAAATATAAATAAATACTTTATTAATCTCTATATCATTTTGTTTTAAATGATTGTATTTAAATAACTTAATGATGATGTTTAAAGATTATAAAATTATATGGTTTCAACTCTGATATATGAAATAAAAAAGCCAATATCGGCCATCTTGTGAAATAGGAGGAGGATAAGAGGTAAAAACAAATGTTTATGAAAAACGTTTGTCCAGTTTAGCATCAAAAAACAATAAACTAGCAGAATTCCTCAAACTGGACTTGCCCAATAGGGAATTTATCTAACTACACCTTATTAACTTTAGCGAACCTAAGGGTATTTGCTTTTTTCAACTTTCTAGTCGCTTTTGTATAATTTATCCAAACAATAATTCAGTATAAGAATTTAATTAATTAAAAATAGAACTGTATAATTTTTTTTTTAAATATTTTTTTCGAATATTTGTTTTTAATATTTCACTAGAATTCGAATATATATACATAATGGAATATTCAGTTTTATACACCTCCACAGCCTTTTCAAATTGGGTCAGGTAGTTGTAAATTCGTACGATAATTGAATTTGTGAAAGAGAAGTTCTTTTTAGGTGTCTAAATTTTTCTCTCGTACCATTTAACAGTGGTATTTCAGGTATTTTAAGGTTTATTTTTAACTATATTATTTGGTTAAATAAGAATAATTATAATAATTTTATAAATTTGTAATGATTGACTAAAAAGTTATGTAAAAAATATAAAAGGACCGAAGTAATTTCAAAATAAAAATAAACAAAAAAAAAAATAGAAATCAAACATAAAATAAATATATATGAAGAGAAGATGAGTGGATGTGCGGCCAGAAAATAACAAAAATATGTTGATAATCTTATTGAATAGTGTCAACGTTTCGGCCAGAATTTTTAGCCTTTATCATGGTTAAGAACAAAGAACACAAAAAAAACAACAAAAAAAACAATGAATACAAAAAAATAAAAACGAAATGAAATAAAAAGAGAAAATATATACAGAATGATTAAAGTAAATAATTGTACTGAATGAAAATTAATAAAATTAAAGTGATGAAAGAAGTGGAAAATAAAACATATATATATAGGTAATTAAATATGTAAGTAAAATAACATAATTAAGGAAATAAATTATGTTATTTTACTGTTATTCTTAGCCCTGATGAAGGCTAGAAATTCAGGCCGAAACGTTGGCACTATTAAATAAGTTTTTTCAACTTATTTGTGTTAATTTCTGACCGCACCCCCAACCATCTTCTTTTCATGTATATTATCCACGGTCAACTATCTTCTCATCATTAAAATAAATATGATACGCACTAAAATATAGAAAATTAAGGAATTAAGATAAAAATAAATAAACATCAAGAAAAAAGATAAATAAATACTTTATTAATCTCTATTTACTTTTTTCTTGGCCTTTATTTATACTTGTCTATTTCCGTAATTTTCATTTTTTAGTGTGTATTATATTTCTTTATGAATTTAAAATATAACAGTTATTTAGTAATTTGAATGGATTATAAATGAAAGTTTCATTTTTTTTTTTTTTAAATTATTGCATTTAAAAACTTAATGATGGTCTTTTAAAAATAAAAAAATTATCTGCTTTCATTCCTAATAGATATAATAGATAAACATAGTATTTTCGGATCAGAGTTTCCAGTTGAGAAAACATATCTGATAATCAATGTCCCTTAACCTTCAGTTCAACAGCCTGAACTATATCTCTATTCATTCACCGAGTAATGAATATCATGCTTGATAAATCCCTGCATATAATCCTTAATATCGGATTGCAATGTTTACTTATAAGGTAAGTGATTACATCGATGTTTTAGTCCAACATAGCAAAAACAAAGATACATTTTAATCTCCTAATGTTTATTCGTTTGTCTTGCTTAAACTTTTAATTCACCATCCATAAAACGTATTAATACCATAACTTAAACATAATTTAACTAAGACCATTCTAATCATGGGTGCATGGATGGTGTATTATTTTATCAAATGTTGAAATTTCTTATATATCTTAAGAAACTATATCATTGATTTTCTTGAATAGTGCCACATCATAGAGAAACTTTTTTTTTATTAATGTTTATTTTTCACATTCAAACAAACTCCTTATCACAACAGTGCTACTACCTTTTAGATAAGGACTCATACAATAGATTGTTGGTGTTATATAGATTTTTAAATGAGGAGATCTGAACAATTAACAAAGTAATGCTACCACTGTACCAAGAATGGAGTTAAACCATATTGTATTTTCAAATTGAGTTGCTTTTTGATGTAACTTTTTATAAATACTATTAACTTATTTTTAGATAAATGCAACATTATAAATTTGTTTACCTTATCATATTGGTTTTTTAGCAAGTCCATAATCTACCTTTTCATTCTCATTTATTGTTGTTTAACTTCCATAATATTTTATTTGACATTGAAAGTCTTCCATAGACACTCAGAATAGCTATAATCTTTAAAATATGATGAAATAGCTTATTATTGATTTTAAATTACAATTAATAGGAATGAAATTATTAAACTTATTATTAAACTATGGATATCATTAAAAATTATTGATTTTTTAATGTTTTATTTATTTCAAAAAATGGTTATTTAATATCATTTATAATAAATTAAATTTTATCAATATCATTATACAATCATCATTATATGAGAAGAAGATGGTCAGCAAAGCTATACAAATAAACAAATTTTATTTATTTGTGCCGACGTTTCAACGTTTATTTCAGGCCTTCATCAGGGCTGAAGAAAGAAAATGAGATAACAACCTCAATTCAGAGAAACATAAAAATAAAATAATAAAAAACAAACTTCAAAATATATATATAACAATAAATTAAGTAGATAGAAGTTGGTACTAATAGAAGATAAAATACAAAATGGGTATAGGCAGGATTTCACTGAGGGGGGGAGCAGGCCTCAGATTATTACACACACATATAGGTGTACAAAATCTCAGGTCACTAAAAATACAAAAAAAAAAATTAAAAGCATTCTGAAGATCAGAAATTTAATTAATTAATCAATTGTTAGTTGGCAATTCTGAAGTGCTTCGCACTGACTGATATTGCTATTGACGTTCGTTTTGTTATCTTTCAAGTGAATATCATACTAAAAAAATATGCCAAAGGTTTTTACTTATTTAAAAATAAAATATAATTGGCTTCACATTTCTCGCTTAAGAAATGGCGTACTTAATTATTTTTGCCGTGGTGGTGTTTAATGTATAGAAGCTTTGCCATTCATGAACCTAATTTTATTTGTCTTGGACTTTATCCAAGTATCTACTTTGTTGCTCTCATAAGGCCTGGAAACACCTGTCTGTATCTAACTGATAAAATTATCAGTTTTCCATGAAGCCAATTGTGTGTTATCATGGTTTATTATTGTAATTTTGTTCACATCATTCTGAGTATTATTGCACTTTATTTGTTATTAACTGAGATTGAAATTATTATTGTATCTGCATTCTGTGACAACTATTTTTAAAATAATATAGCAGTTATCAAAAGTGAGCTTCAGTACCTTTGAGTAAAATACCGAAATAAAAAAAATAAAAATAATGTATGTGTGTGCTCAGTAATAGATATTATTGGATCCTTGTTTTTGTAATATTCTGTATCACCTTGTTTTATTCTCATTATTATATCAATTCACTAATTGTAAATTTGCAACTTTATTATTCCCTTCAAAATCCTTTGAGTTATTTATGTTATTATTTTTTATTTAATTTTTTTAATAATTATTATTATATTTTTATTTTTTAATTTATTT